>NC_057403.1:61717254-61914071 GCF_019320065.1 Cervus canadensis
CTTTGAATTGAGTATGGTATATATGTCTTGCCCGTTCCTAATGAGACAGTCCAGATAAAGTTTGATAAACTGATATTATATTTTATTCAAATAATATAAAAAAACACATGATGCAGCTCATAGTATATTAACATTCAGAAACAATATTTCCACATTTTAATATAAACCTCTGGCAGAGCATGATTTTAGAACACACGAATCTTGCAGATAGTTCAGGTATCTTTGGCAGGGCTACATGAAACTTGCCCTTTAAAGAACAGCCCATGCTCTTTGTAGACCTTCCTTCTTCACTTTATTGGAACTAATTTCACCTAAATTTGTGGCAATTTTTACAGATACAAATCTGAAAAACTAAGAAAACTTTAACAAAATTCATTATGAAAATGTCATTGGAAAGTTATACTTTTCTAAGAATTTGTCCATTTCATCCAAGTTGTCCATTTTATTGGCATAGAGCTGCTGGTAGTAGTCTCTTATGATCCTTTGTATTTCAGTGTTGTCTGTTGTGATCTCTCTATTTTCATTTCTAATTTTGTTAATTTGGTTCTTCTCTCTTTGTTTCTTAATGAGTCTTGCTAATGGTTTGTCAATTTTGTTTATTTTTTCAAAAAACCAGCTTTTAGCTTTGTTGATTTTTGCTATGGTCTCTTTCGTTTCTATTGCATTTATTTCTGCCTTAATTTTTAAGATTTCTTTCCTTCTGCTAACCCTGGGGTTCTTCATTTCTTCCTTCTCTAATTGCTTTAGGTGTAGAGTTAGGTTATTTATTTGGCTTTTTCCTTGTTTCATGATGTAAGCCTGTAATGCTATGA
Organism: Cervus canadensis; assembly: GCF_019320065.1. Taxonomy (NCBI): domain Eukaryota; kingdom Metazoa; phylum Chordata; class Mammalia; order Artiodactyla; family Cervidae; genus Cervus; species Cervus canadensis. Next base: position 61,718,067 of record NC_057403.1, read on the forward strand.
ACCTTCCCCTTAGCACTGCTTTTACAGTGTCCCATAGGTTTTGGGTTGTTGTGTTTTCATTTTCATTCATTTCTATACATATTTTGATTTCTTTTTTGATTTCTTCTATGATTTGTTGGTTATTCAGAAGCGTGTTATTTAGCCTCCAGGTGTTTGAATTTTTAACAATTTTTTTCCTGTAATTGAGATCTAATCTTACTGCACTGTGGTCAGAAAAGATGACTGGAATGATTTCAATTTTTTTGAATTTTCCAAGACCAGATTTATTGCCCAGGATGTGATCTATTCTGGAGAAGGTTCCGTGTGCACTTGAGAAAAAGGTGAAGTTGATTGTTTTGGGGTGAAATGTCCTATAGATATCAATTAGGTCTAGCTGGTCCATTGTGTCATTCAAGGTTTGTGTCTCCTTGTTAATTTTCTGTTTAGTTGATCTATCCATAGTGTGAGTGGGGTATTAAAGTCTCCCACTATTATTGTGTTACTATTAATTTCCTCTTTCATACTCGTTAGTGTTTGCCGTACATAGTTGCGGTGCCTCCTTATGTTGGGTGCATATATATTTATAATTGTTATATCTTCTTCTTGGATTGATCCTTTGATCATTATGTAGTGTCCTTCTTTGTCTCTTTTCACAGCTTTTGTTTGAAAGTCTATTTTATCTGATATGAGTATTGCGACTCCTGCTTTCTTTTGGTCTCCATTTGCATGAAATATTTTTTTCCAGCCCTTCACTTTTAGTCTGTGTGTGTCTCTTGTTTTGAGGTGGGTCTCTTGTAGACAGCATATATAGGGGTCTTGTTTTTGTATCCATTCAGCCAATCTTTGTCTTTTGGTTGGGGCATTCAACCCATTTACATTTAAGTAATTATTTGATTAGTTTTGTTGCGTCCAGTTGCATTTACTTTTTGTTGTTTTTGGGTTCACGTTATTTACAACCTTTCTTGCATTTCCTGTCTAGAGAATATCCTTTTAGCATTTGTTGAAGAGCTGGTTTGGTGGTGCTGAATTCTCCAGCTTTTGCTTATCTGTAAAGCTTTTGAGTTCTCTTCATATCTGAATGAGATCCTTGCTGGATACAGTAATCTAGGTTGTAGGTTATTCTCTTTCATTACTTTCAGGACGTCCTGCCATTCCCTTCTGGCCTGGAGGGTTTCTATTGATAGGTCAGCTGTTATCCTTATTGGAATCCCTTTGTGTGTTATTTGTTGTTTTTCCCTTGCTGCTTTTAATATTTGTTCTTTGTGTTTGATCTTTGTTAGTTTGATTAATATGTGTCTTGGGGTGTTTCGCCTTGGGTTTATCCTGTTTGGGACTCTCTGGGTTTCTTGGACTTGAGTGGCTATTTCCTTCCCCATTTTAGGGAAGTTTTCAGCTATTATCTCCTCGAGAATTTTCTCATGGCCTTTCTTTTTGTCTTCTTCTTCTGGAACTCCTATGATTCGAATGTTGGGGCGTTTCACAGTGTCCCAGAGGTCCCTGAGGTTGTCCTCATTTCTTTTGATCCTTTTTTCTTTTTTCCTCTCTGCTTCATTTATTTCCACCATTTTATCTTCTACCTCACTTATCCTATCTTCTGCCTCCGTTATTCTACTCTTGGTTCCCTCCAAAGTGTTTTTGATCTCATTCATTGCATTGTTCATTTTTAATTGACTCTTTTTTATTTCTTCTAGGTCTTTATTAAACAATTCTTGTATCTTTCAATCTTTGTCTCCAGGCTATTTATCTGTAACTCCATTTTGTTTTCAAGATTTTGGATCATTTTTATTATCATTATTCTAAATTCTTTTTCAGGTAGATTCCCTATCTCCTCCTCTTTTGTTTGACTTGGTGGGCATTTTTCATGTTCCTTTACCTGTTGGGTATTTCTTTGCTTTTTCATCTTGTTTAGATTGCTGTGTCTGGAGTGGACTTTCTGTATTCTGGAGGTCTGTGGTTCCTTTTTATTGTGGAGGATTTACCCAGTGGGTGGGGTTAGACGATTGGCTTGTCAAGGTTTCCCGGTTAGGGAAGCTTGCGTCAGTGTACTGGTGCGTGGAACTTGATTTCTTCTTTTTGGAGAGCAATGGAGTGCCCAGTAATGAGTTTTGAGATGGGTCTATGTGTTAGGTGTCACCTTGGGCAGCCTGTATGTTGGCATTCGGGGCTATGTTCCTGTGTTGCTGGAGAATTTGCGTGGTATGTCTTGCTCTAAAACTTACTGGCTCTTGGGTGGTGGTTGGTTTCAGTGTAGGTATGGAGGCTTTTGGACGGTCACTTATTGCTTAAAGTTCCATGTAGTCAGGAGTTTTCTGGTGTTCTCAGGTTTTGGGCTTAAGTTTCCTGCCTCTGGATTTCAGTTTTATTCTTCCTGTAGTCTCAGGACTTCTCCAACTATACAGCACTGATAATAAAACTTCTAAAAAAAAAAAAAAAAGATTCTCCCCTGTTAGGGACACCCAGAGAGGTTCACAGAGTTACATGAACAGGAGAAAAGGGAGGAGGGAGATAGAGATGAGCAGGAGGAGAAAAGGGGGGACTCAAGAGGAGAGAGACAGATCTACGCAGCTGTCTGTTCCCAGAGTGTTCTCCGTATCTCAGACACCTACAAGGATTCACAGAATTGGATTGGGAAGAGAAGGGGAAAGGAGGAAATAGAGGTGTTCTGAGGTAGAAAACAGAGAGTCAAGATTGGGAGAGAATAATCTTCGGTTTAAAGATAGGGCTTCTCTTTTTTTTTTGGTAAGGTTATAGTGTAGTGAAAATGAAAATGAAGAGTAGTAGAGGAGTACTAGAGGACTTTAAAAGAAATAAGAGAAAAAGAAAAATAGAAAATAAAAGAGAAAACGGAAAGGAAAAAAAAGAAGAAAAAAGAAAAAAAAAAAAAGAAAAAAAAAAAAAAAAAAAAAGAAAGAAAAAAAAATTTTTTTTTTTCCCCTAATTAAAAAAATCGTAAAAATCTATGTAAATGAAAGTTAAGGAGTAATGGGGGAGTAATAGGGAATTTTAAAGGAAAATAAAAGAGAAAAAATAAAAAAGAAAAAATATAAAAAGAAAAAAAAATTTTTTTTTTTTCCTTACTTAGAAAAAAAAAAGTAAAAATATATCTAGGAGTTTCTCTGGAGCTGCTGCGGTCAGTGTGGGTTCGGCTCAGTTTCAGATAGCTCCTCGTTCCAGCTTACACTTCTCGATATCTACAGGGCCCTTCCAGTGAAGTCGGTGTTTTCTAGAGGGATTTTAATCTGTTGCACCAGTCCCTTCTGAAGCGGTTCCCTTTGTTTATTTGGCTTCTGTTTGCCGGTCTCTTCAGACCCTCATTTCCGCCCTGACACAGGCGGGCGGAGGTGGACTCTTATTCAGTCAGCTAGTTCCGTTGCGCTGCTGGGAGGGGCTGACGCTGCGGGGAGGGGCTGGCGCTGCGGGGCGGGGCTGACGTTGCGGGGAGGGGCTGGCCCTGCGGGGGCGGGCTGGCGCTGCCGGGAGGGGCTGACGCTGCTTTCTCCGTCTGCCGCTGCTCAGGCTCCCGGCTGTTCTATATGGAGCGCGCCCCGCGCTGCGCTAGGTTCCAGCCCTCGGGTGTTACACAAAAGCGCGGAAGGAAAAGCTGCGCCTGCTCTCTGTGCCTTCCCCGTCAGAGCGGTCCAGGCAGCGAGGGGCTTGATGGGCGCACTATCCCCAGGTGTGGCGCACTCACTCCCTTCCGCGGACCCAGTCTCAGTTTCCGCTGGCGCCAGTCGGGTGCGCGCGCCTTCCGCCCTCTGCGTCCCCAGCCCCAGTCCCCGCCCGCGCCGGTCGGGTGCCTGCGCCCTGTGTCTCGCCGCGACCTTCCCCTCCCCCCTGCCTCCTGCCTCCGGCGGGGCTGGGCGGGTCCGCAGCCTGCGACCTCTTCTTGGGACTTTCTCCGTCCCTTTGTTCTGCGAACGGCCGGCAGTGTGTTCCGGCCGGTCAACTCTCTCCCCCTTGGTCTCCCACAGTTCAAGTTGGCACCTCACAGAAGCTCCCTCCGATTGTCCTCAGGGCACTCAGGCCCGGACCCTAGCCCAAGCAAGGCCGCCTAAGACTCCCTTCCCGGGACGGGTCTCCGTCCTTAGCTCTTTTGTCTCACTTTTTATCCTTTATATTTTGTCCTACCTCCTTTCGAAGACAATGGTCTGCTTTTCTGGGCGCCTGATGACCTCAGCTAGTGATCAGAAGTTGTTTTGTGAGGTTTGCTCTGCATTCAGTTATTCTTTTGATGAATTTGTAGGAGAGAAAGTGGTCTCCCCGTCCTACTCCTCCGCCATCTTGGCTCCTCCCCTACTTAGTTTTTTATTATTTTATCTACTTTTAGTTGTGCTGGGTCTTTCATTGCTGCTCGCAGGCTTTCTCTAGTTGCAGAGAACAGGGCTATTCTTTGTTGTGGTGCATGGGCTTCTCATTGCGATGGCTTCTCCTGCTGTGGAACACAGGCTCGAGGCACGTGGGCTTCAGTAATTGCAGCTTGCTGGCTTTCGGGCACGTGAGCTTCAGTAGTTGCAGCACACAGACTCGGTAGTTGTGGCACATGGGCTGAGCTGCTTCTCAGCATGTAAAATTTTCCTGGACAAGGCATCAAACCCACCTCCCCTGCATTGGCAAGCAGACTCTTATCCACTGTGCACGCTCAGCTGCTCAGTTCAGTTCAGTTCAGTCACTCAGTCGTGTCCGACTCTTTGTGACCCCATGGACTAGCTGCTCAGGTGTAACCAATTCTTTGCGACCTCATGGACTGTAGTCCACCAGGCGCCTCTGTCCGCGGGATTGTCCAGGCAAGAATACTAGAGTGGGTTGCCATTTCCTCCTCCAGAGGATCTTCCCACCCAAGGGACTGAACCTGCATCTCCTGCCTTGGCAGACGTATTCTTTACCACTGAGCCACCTGGGAAGCCTAATCACTGTATTACCAGGGAAGTCCCAAAACCACTGTTTAAACTGAGGTCTGACTCCAACACTTCTTATACTAGCACATGCTATTCTAACACAGGTCCATGTATATGAGACTTACTTGATGCCCCTAAAGCTATGGCACCCTGGAAAAATCACAATGTACAATTTCTTCCTATCAAAAGTTCTTAGGCAAGGCTACCCAAGCATGTCTGGGCTGGTATAAAGAGATGCTTCCTACTGCAATAACAGGGAGGAAAGTCAGAAAGAGGCAGCTAATGGAAGAAAATGGTATGAAAAGTAGGAAATGCTTCCAAAGACAAAGATTTTTTCACAAGGTCACAGTGACTTCAACTATCCAAACTTCAAAGGTTAATCACAGATGTAATGAAAAACTCAAGAATCCAGTTAATATAATCAATATATCAGTTTGTGGTAAGTGCTTCTAAAGCGTTCTAAACAAATTGTATTTTTAAGTCAACCAAAGGGTCTTCATTGTAGGACTGATTCAATCAGTAATCTGCTCAAGAAAATCTCTATATAGTTGGTACAATGACCACTTGTTTGAAAGCTTCTTTCCAAAGGAGCACAAAGTTCAAGTCATCCAACTTGGAAATGGTGCACCGGGAGAAGGGTGGAGATGACCTACCAATTCTATTTTGGGGGATCATCTGGGAGCTCCTAGGAATGCTGACTGGAAAACCAAGGTCTTTATGACTCATACTGTTTATACAGTTGGTTTTGCTGGGTGAAGGCTGTGCTTCTTGAACCAGGCCAGTCAGTTGTTTTAACGTGGACTTAACTCCCACCTGTATAAGACGCATGTTGTCAGTCTGTAGAATGACCCAAATGCCCTTCCCAGGCAATGTTTCCCACACCAAGAAGTAACAGCAACTCCAACTCTTCTCTGCCTTCTATAACTGTTGATTTGTTTTGCCTGTTCTTCAGTTTCATGCAAATGAAATCATACATTATGACTAGATTTACAACTGGATTCTTGAGTTTTTCATTAAATCTGTACAGATTCATCAGTAATGTCCCATGAAGCAAAAGTTTATTTTTCTTTCTGGGTTATATTCTTTTTTATGAATATACCACAGTGTCACCATTCTCCTGTGGATGAGCATTTAGCTGTTTTTTAAAATAGGGATTTTTAAGATGTTATGTATTTATTTATTTTTGGCTGCACTGGGTCTTTGTTGATGCACGCAGGCCTTCTCTAGTTGCCGAGCGTGGGGGGCTACTCTTCACTGCAGTCTTCTCACTGTGGGGGCTGCTCTTGCTGTGGAGCACTGGCTCTGGGTGTGCAGGTTCACTGCTTATGCTTCATGGGCTCTAGAGCACAGGCTCAGTAATTGCAGAACATGGGCTTAATTGCCCCGTGGCATGTGGGATCTTCCTGAACTAGGGATCAAAGCCATGTCTCCCGCATTAGCAGAATTCCTAACCGTTGGAAGTCCCAAACTGGGATATTTTGAATAATATTGCTGCGGATAATCTTGTACTTGTCTTTTGGTAAATTCAGTTCTCTGTGGTATAAAACTATGAAGGGGTATACAGGTCCATGGGGTAGATACAAGTTTAGCCTTAAGAGACACTTCCAAATAGTGATACCAATTTACATTCCCTGAGATTTGTTTTACAGCTCAGTATATCATATGCCTTGAAAGTTCCATGCCACTTGAAAAGAATGTGTATTCTACTTATGGAACATTGTGTTTTGTTAAACATCAATTAGATCAAGGAGGTTGTAGTGCTGTTCATGTCATCCATTCTATTGATTTTTTGGCCTAATTGTTGTAGCAATTATTGAGATGACATGTGAATATCTCCAACTATGATTGTGCAATTATCTATTTTTCCTTTAATTTTGTCTGCTTTTGCTTCATGTATTTTGAAGTTCTATTATTAGGCACATATATATTAATAATTGTTATGTCTTTGTGATGAGTTGGCATTTTTTTCATGATATAATGTCCCTCTTGAACTATATTCCTGTTTTGAGGTCTATCTCGTCTAGTATTAGTATAGTCATCGCATCTTCCTCACGTTTATTGTCTGCATGGCACATCTTCTCACATCCTTTTGCTGTCACTCTTTATTGGCTTTTATAATCAAAGTATGTTTCTGTAAATAGGATTTAATTGGATCGATCTTCTCTTTTTCCTCCTGGCTGACAATCTCTGTCATTTAACTGGCATATTCATTACACTTACATTGCATATAATTTTAGGTATAGCTTGATTTTTGGTTTACCATTTTTCTGCTTGATTTCTAATTGTCTCCTCTGTTTTTCTTTTCTCTATACCTTCTCCTCTGCCTCATTTTGAGTTAATGAAAAAACTCTTAGTATTTCATTTAAGTTCCTCTATTGGCTTTTTGGCTACATATCTTTGCATCGTTTTCATCTTAGAGGTAACATCATGACAAAATGATCACAATCAACTTAGTGTTAATAATGTACCATTTTATATGAAATGCATCAATTTTCGACAATACAAGTCTACTACCTTCAATCCCCCTTCTCTGGCTATTATTGTGATACATATTCTATCTTCATATGTTACATAAATTGCACAAGTAGAATATGCTATAAACTGCACAATTTAGGGGAGAAGGTAATGGCAACCCACTCCAACACTCTTGCCTGGAAAATCCCATGGACAGAGGAGCCTGGTAGGCTGCAGTCCATGGGGTCATGAAGAGTCGGACACGACTGAGCGACTCGACTTTCACTTTTCACTTTCACGCATTGGAAAAAGAAATGGCAACCCACTCCAGTGTTCTTGCCTGGAGAATCCCAGGGATGGGGGAGCCTGATGGGCTGCCATCTATGGGGTCGCACAGAGTTGGACACGACTGAAGCAACTTAGCAGCAGCAGCAGTACAATTTAAAGCCATCATTTTTGCTTTAAATGGTCAAATCTTAAAGACTGTCACTGTCTCTCTCCCACGGACCAGTACAGTAGGCTCTCAGCTAACTTTCCAATTCCTTCTTTCCCTCTTTTTTCATGTCATTTTTTTATACAACAGCCAGCAATATTTGCTTTCAAGTGTAAAATGGACAACGCCTCATGTCCCGCGTTTAATTTGCCTCAAGGACTTCCCAGGATGAAATGCAGATTCATGAAGTGGTCTTATATTAATCTGCCAGGGCTTCTATAATAAAATACCAGAGACTGGATGGCTTAAACAAAGGAAATTTGTTTTTTCACAATTCTGGAGGCTAGAAGCCCATGATCAAAGCACTTTAAATTCGGTTTCCAGTGAGATCTCTCTTCCTGACTTGTAGAAAGGCTCATTCTTGCTGTTTTCATCTGGTCTCTCCTCTGTGAGCACAGGGAGAGAGAGAACTCTAGAGTCTCTTGTTCTTATAAGGACATTAGTCCTATCATATAGGACCCCACTTCTGTGAACTCATTTAAACTCAATTACCCCCTTATGGACCGCGTCTCTGAACAGAATCTCATTGAGGGTGAGGGCATCCATATATGAATGGGAGCAGGGGAACAATTCAGTCCATACAAGCCCAAAATGCTCTCCCTGGGCCTAAGGAGGAAAAGATCTGACTGACTTGTACATATCCCAAACAACACAGAGACACAAACACAACAGCTTAACCCTATTAAGGCATCTGTATCACTGCAGGATGGACCTCACAAGGCCTATCTGTGTATGCATAACTTTTATAAACTTGGACCCTGCCTCTCAGAGCAATTCCAATTCTGAAAAAAAGGAAATCATATTTTAAACAAGTGGAATTGCAATACAATTTAAACATAGGTCAACTATATACTCAAATACTGATATTGTAGAAGATTCAATTAATTGCAGAGAAAAAGCAAAGAAGTTGGCACAAGACTTGACCTAATTGCTGGCTACATCATTTTTCCATGACAAATGATTGGCTGTTATAAGAAGCTTAAGCAATTTCAATGACTCTTACCCAGAAACAAGAAGAAAAATAAAATAATTCACTAAAATAAAATGAAAATTATTTTTTAATACCTCAAAAAAGTTCTGTCTGCTGTCTCCCAGGCCTGGGTGAAAATTGATGGTCACCTTCTGTGACAACCCAGGCCAAGCAGGAGCCACAGCAGAGCTGGGCCCTGGAGGCGGAGACTGTCCCCACGAACCCGAGTGCCAGTGCCTCCTGGGGCTCCTCCGCCACCACTCCAGCTGCAGCTCCAGTGCCAGTTCAGGGGCCTGGGTGCCCCCAACCAGGTCCCAGACCAACTGCTGCAGGCCAGAGGGCACCATGAACAACATGTACGTGAACATGCCCAGGAATTTCTCCGGGCTCAATTGCCAGCAGGCCACCCAGACTGTGCCCTTAGGGGCAGTACCTGTATCCCCCCTTCGAGGGGTACACCATGCAACCAGACTTGGTGCCATGATCCCGGTGCCCCCATTCCTGAACAGGCTGCAGACGGGCTACAGGCAGATCCAGGCTGCCTTCCCTCTCACTAACCGCAAACAGAAGACATACCCAGCGGTGACTGTGTGACGCAGAGTGTTCCTGGGGGCCTGGACCGGATGGAGGCGAGTGGGAACTGTGAGCTTGGGAAGGATTCTAACCTGGAAGTTTGCACCTGTCGGTGGTGTTTATGGCACAGTTCGGTTGGATGGCTTCATTTGCCCCCAAACTGTATGAAAACATCTTTCTCCAAAAGATCTCTAGATATGTTTTGGCCTTCTCTGGTAACTCAGCTGGTAAAGAATCTGCCTGCAATGCACAAGACCCCAGTTCAATTCCTGGGTTGGGAAGATCCCCTGGAGAAGCAATAGGCTACCCACTACCTCAGTATTCTTAGACTTCCCTGGTGGCTCAGACCTCCCACACTCCGCCTGCACTATGGGAGACCTGGGTTCGATCCCTGGGTTGGGAAGATCCCCTGGAGGAGGGAATGGCAACCCACTCCAGTATTCCTGCCTGGAGATTGCATGGCCGGAGGAGCCTGGTGGGTTAGTCCATGGGGTCGCAAAGAGTCGGACATGACCAAGCAACTAAGCACAGCACTGTGATAACACATAACAAGTCTTACTCTTGCATATGGATGTACCCTTTATTCACTATTTTAACTGACCCAAATGGTTGCCTGAGTTGTCAATAATAGGTGTTTTCAAAATGAAAGAGCAAATGCAGCTTTGTCTTGTTCCACATGGCAACTTGTTCCAAGTGCTGAAACTCATGGGCCCAAAAAGACTCTGCTTTTGATCTTTTTCATTCACTCCATAACATTTGTGTCAGGTTCCTATCACCACTCTAACAAATAACACAAACACAGTGGTTTATGGCTGTTCAGGTTGGCCATCTGATATGGGTCTCATCCAGCTACAATTAGGGTATTAGAAGGACTGTGCTCCTTTCTGGAGGCTCCAGTGGAAGATTCTTTCCCATGGCCATAAAGGTTACCAGTGTCTTAGTTCCTGTATTTGCAGAACAAAGATCTCTGTTTCCTTCCTGGCAATCAGCTGAGGGCCATTCCCAGACACACAGGACGTCCACATTCCTCGGCTCATTGCCCACTTCCTCCATCTTTAAAGGCAGCGATGGTGAGTCCTCCTCACACCGAATCGTTCCCTCTTCTTCTGTTGCTTCTCTCTGTGACCAAGCCAGATTAGACTGAGTCCACCTGAAAAATCCAGGATAAAGTCCCCATCTGAAGGTGCATACCCTTAATTACATCTTCAAACTTCCTTTTGCCACAGAAGGTGACATGTTCACTGGTTTCAGAGACTACAGCATGGATATCTTTAAGGGGGCCGTTATACTGCCTTGCACACCACTACAAGACCTCTAGGTCCCCATATTGGGCAATCTCACTGCTGCAATATTTTCAGGCTCTCTCCTCTCCTTCCCCATTATCATGCAGAGAATGTCACTGCCAAATGCACAAGGGTTATCATTTTCTCTTGAACTGGGTTTTCAGCCTCTTAGACTTGGTGGACACCTGAATGTTGGGATGTAGACTCTGCTCCTCAGTAAAGACCGGTCTTGTCATCACTCCAGCTGCAGAGGCACTGCAAAGGGTCCAATTCTATATTTATATTCTCCAGTATTCATGCCCATTACCCTTCTGTAAACCATTAATGCTATCATAAAATGAAAAAGGTGAGAGAACATAGAAATAACTCTTGGTGTTGATTACTTTCAAGAAAGGTGCTTCAAAATGACTTCAATTGAAGACCAAAAATATATATGAATGACTAGTGAACATTTAGGGGAAAAAAAAAAACAAGGGGAAGGAAAGATTCCTCTTTAAATTTAAATAGATTTAAATTAAACAATTTGTTAATTGATCTATGACTTGAATTACTATTAAAATCATATACAAAGATTTGCCTTTTGTATTGAAAACATAAAGCTGATAGATATTCTTTCCTATGTCTGAATCCTTTCTACATACAAATAAAAATGTGATAATTCACTTAAATTAAAGAAAAAGGGTCTGATTATGTATACATTTACTTTAGCACAATCTGCATAAGAACAAGTGCATGTAAAAGGGGCAAATATCTTGTCTCCATGGCTGAAATCCCATTTTCTTAGTGTTGATGGCTTTGCCAGCATCTGCTCCATACAATGCTGTTTAGAACACAAGTTGCAAACCTGGAAGATGTATTTAAAATAAGATATCCCAATGGCTGTCTAAGGCTGCTCACTTGTCATCAGGATTACCTCTCCTCCTTTCCTTCATTTTTCTTCTTTGCACTTATCATTTAGCATACTATATAATAAGCTCATTTATTTGTGTATAAATGAAATGGCTATGTTGACATACAACAGTAGCTGTGAGGCACCCTACCGTGTGGCGCAGCATCAGCAGTGTGGGTTGCACAGTCCAGAATGTTATATAAATAACTAACAACATCGTAGAGCCAAGGCAAGGGATATGACATTTATTATGAATGAATATTCTTAGAAGGCCTTATCTGAATCCTTCTCTTTCTGTTTAGCCTTAGGGGAGGAAAATGTTTGATTTTTTTTATTGTCCACATATCTTTTGTTGCTCAGTTCAATTTTTTCCGCCTCAGGTGAACTAAACACAGCAACAGCAAAGACCTGGGTAAATGACAGGACAATTCTGAGTACCAACAGCCATGAGAAAAGTGATTCAGCATGTGTTCTGCTGAAACCAAACTCACAGACTAACATCTCTGTCTGGCTGGCTTCAGGGGGAGCATCTAGTCATCTCTGAAAAAGAAGGCAGGCTTTGTTCCGAATGCTCTGCATTAGGGTAAGTGCAGGAAATCAAGTAACTGCCTCCGAATCCAGCTTCGATATCACAGCAGAGCGCAGGAGCTATCAGTTTCTTTCCTGGGTGAGCTGACAGCTCTGAGACCTGGAGTGAGTCCCTAAATTCTCAGTCCCCACTACTCATCTGTATAATGAACATTCTCCAGGAGAATTATAGGCTTCCTTCCAGCTAGAACAGACCTTCTATAATTTTAGTCATTCACTGGAATAACCATCCTCCAATGATATAAAACATGCTTGGAATTCAGAGGCTCAAAAGGATCATAACCTAATTCAGAAATAGGTTTTCTTCCTTGAGGTCCAGTCTACACCCACTTCCAAGAACAAAGAGAATAGCTGATGAGGAGTCCTATTTCAGCCTATCATTCATTCTATAGATAAAAGGGAAACCTGAAAGCAGCAGACTGGCAATGCCCCTTTCCAGGTAGCCTCAGGAATTAATATTTAACTCACTTCAACCATCACTTTTTGAACTCCAACCATGTGGCATGATGCACTGGTTGGCACAACCACAGTAAGAAGTAAGACAACAGCTGTAATATTAATCTAATCAGGATAATTTTAAAATATTTTCTAAAGACTACTTGCAATACAATATGCTAATTGTTATAGTTAATAAGTGCTGGCACAAATAGTGTAAGGTCAAATGAAATTTATTTTGACACAATGCCTGTTTGTCCAAGGAAATAGTATCTATGTACTAAACCCATGTAGTGAGAGAAGATAAAATTAACTGCCTCTGAAAAGCTGACATTGAAACAGGAGTGATGTTTTTGTGCTAAATAAAGACATCCATTTGTCCACTCTTCATACATACGGTAAAATCATGATGGACTATAAAAGGAAATAAAATTAAAGGGAAATAAAAGTTAATGACTTTGGAAGAATGACGCAAACGCTCCCTTGGGAATAAACAGGCAAAGAGCAAGTTAGAGGGTACTGTGAGATGAAAGTCAGTTTCCAGTCCATTCTACAGAATCAATACGGTGTCCTGGACTTACAATAAGACTCATAAGTCATAGATTGACTTGGTCATGTATCAACCTCCACTCAGCACAGCTCTCAATGCCTCTCATCGACAAGCGTTACTGAGCAAGTCTGTGATCAGAATCTGCCCTCACTTGGGCTGGCAGGGAAACCAAGTGGACAGTCAATAGCAAAAAAGGATCATCACTTTTGGGAGCTCATACATCAATTCCGGAATTTATTTCCAAAGTCAAAACTGAAACTGCCGTCAGAGGCTTCCTCTGAAATTCCATTTCATAGATGAGGTTTGTCTCAATGAAAATTAATGTTCTGCACAAATCAGAAAGGAAGGTCCAAAGAATCATCAATGTGCAACCTTATTTTGATGTGCTCTCTCACGGGAAAATATTTGAAGAAACAGAGTAAGAAACAAAGGGAACAATAAACACTAGGAAATACCATTCCACTCATTCCTCCTGTGTTGACTGAGCTAGGCACTCTTGCAGGTGCCAACAATGAACAAAAATAGTAAAAAAAAAAAAAAAAAGAAAGAAAGAAAGAAAGAAAAGAAAAGAAAATCCCTGCCCTCCTAGAGCTTACATTCTACCTAGAGGAGACAGAAAATAACAAAGAAGTGTGTCATGTACAGTATATAAGAAGGTGCCACACATAATGGAGAAAACAAAGCAGAGAAGGAGGTATTTGGGGGCGGGGGGAGTGAGGTGCATCAGACAAGCTGATGTTGCAATCAGCTAGAAAAGTGTGCTTTAATTAAACACAGTTTTCTGACACCATCATTCCAAAAGTGCTTGTTGTCCAGGCCAAGGGAAGGCAACCACCCAGCTTCACCCAATTCTTGTTTGTGTTCTGACCTCTTTGAGCCAGTAATCGAAAACCACAGAAAGCAGGATGCTTGGGCATCATCCCAAGCCCTTGCCTCAATCTAGGAATTTATCTGATGGGCCAGAGAGATAAAACCCTGACTATAACAACAGCCAACATCTACGGAATTTTTCTATGATCATCAGTCATATTCTAAGAGTTCACACTTGTTGATTAATTTAATCCTCATGTCACATCAGTAAGGTATGCTTATCATCCCATTTTTTTGATTAAAAGGCAGTGAGGTTCACATTCTGGCTCCAAAGACTATGCTCTTTACTACCACTGTACAGTGGCATGCGGCTGCATCTAACACTCTTGCTTCCTTTTGGACAGCAAACAGGCAACATGAAATTAATGTGTTCAAAATAAAATTCTGGATCCTTAATACATCTTCCCTTCCCTCCTTTTCCACCTCTGGCCACCTGTTCCTCACCCAGGTTTCCTGAACTGTCTTTATAAATAGCACATCCTTCACAAAGCTGCTCAGGCCCAAAACATAAGCCTTGATTTATCTGTTTCTCTCACACACTTCATCTGAGCTGTCTGAAAATCCTGCAAAATATTTTTCAAAACCAGTGACCTCCAGTCACTTCCAGGCCACAGTCAGGTCACACCTACAGGACCAGGACAGCCTTCCAGCTGGTCTCCCCGCTTTCCTCTCGCTGCCAAGACTCAGTTCTCACTCCCTGAAGTAGCAGTGATTTCTGAAATGTAAATCACATCATACCACTGAACTTGCTCAAGTAAGTCAGATGGCTTCTATATCAGTCAGGGTTCTCCAGAGAAACAGAATCAATAGGGGGTGTGTGTGTGTGTGTGTGTGTGTGTGTGTGTGTGTGTGTGTGTGTGTGTGTGTGTGTGTGTGTGTGTGTGTGTGTGTGTGTGTGTGTGTGTGTGTGTAGAGAGAGGGAGGGAGGGAGGGAGGAAGAGGGAGAGGGGCACTTATTTTAAGTCACTGGCTGCTGCAGTTGTGGAAGGCTGGTAAGTCCAGAACCAAATAGTTCTGCCATATTGTAGGTATTCAGTGAATGAAGCTGAATGAATGAAGAACATCATGAAAGTACATTTTTTTAATCCATTGGTAGAAAGGGACTAAATATCAGAAAACACTAGTATCACGTTTTAAACTTGAATGAAGTAAATGAAACAATAAATGAGATTACTTTTTTGCTATGATTTATACTCCATACTACATTCTTTTTCGTTATGACTGTTTTTTGTTTTTATCTAAGGTTGCCAATTTTTTTATCAGTAGTTTTTTTTTTTTCATTTGAGGCCACAACATTCAGTGTTGTTTTCCTCCTAGGATGTTATGCTTGGATCAATTCACCCAATCAAAAGAGCCTGCACTGAAAACATCACACCTTCAAAAACCATACAACTCCCAAGTTACACAGCAGCTCTCCAGAACTTTCACCTCATATAAAACTCTATATAGAGTGTATAGTGAACAACACAGTGTTGTGCACTTAAAAACCTGTCAACAGGGTAGATCTCTCCCCAAGTGTTCTTTCCACAAAGAATAATAAAGCAAGGGAATACAGGAGTGCTTTCAGAGCTAATGGATATGTTTATTACCTTGTTTACAGTGATGGTTATCACAGGTGTATGCATATGTCCAAAGTCATCAAAAAGTATACATTTAAACATATGCAACTCTCTGTATATTAAGTATATCTCAATAAAGTCTTAAAAAATCAGTAAACCCCATTCCTCCATAGACCCATGACCTCCATGCCAGCTGAACCGCAGCTCTGCCCACGCACCACCACCTCTCTCTTCATCTGAGCACTGTGAATTATTACAGTCCATTATATGTCTTAAAAACAGCATTCAAGCCAGAATTGGTATTTACAAAGGAGGGGAAAATCAGTGGAGCCAGTGTTTAAAATGTATCTATATAGTGATTGATAGCTAATGTTCTTTGTTTTCAAGGAAATTATTCTTCGTCTCATTATGTGAGTGATCCAGGAGAATTTTGAATTCTCTTAACTCCAAGTCTACAAATTAGATAACCCAGAAAAACTTGGTGCTGTCACATTCTGCTCTCAGTCAAAGGAACATCTTCAGGCATGGAGAGGGAAACTTATTCAAATTTACTGTTTGACTCCTTGGCATTTGGCAGAGAAGGCTCTTACTGGGAATTTTATAAGCCAAATGTCTTTTCTCTCACAATAAACAGAGATCCAGAGATTTCAGTGTCTGTTTATGGTCACAAGGATGACCCTTTTGCAGAGTCAAAATTCAAACTCAGGTGTTCCCAGTAACCCAGCCCCCTGGGGACAGAAGCCCCAGGACTCTAGGGACTCAGTCCAAGTTCCACAGGTAGATGCTGGCGCCCAGTCAAATCTATAATCTCTAACTTTCAAGAACATCTTCAGAAGGGTTTCTACTACCTGCTTACACTGCAGGAATCTCCAACATCCCAGGGAAGCCCTTAGGGTCTACGTCTGTGAGCTGACAGAGGAGTAAGAGAGGGAAGTCTTTAAAGAGCCCAGCAGTCTCCCTCGTCCCTGACACAAAGGCTGCGGCCACAGGACACAGCCCTCTCCCCACAGGGCTGAGGCTGGCAGGCCCGTGTCCACCTAGAGAAAACACTTGCTGCTCAAGGGAGAGTGACGATTTCCAGCGTGTCACTCTTCCAAACCTCCTCAAACAGTTTGTGGGTGTGTGCTGTCATCTTTCTTCCAGGCATGAAAAATACATAAATAAACAAAGTGGGCATTGTATTCATAAAATGAGTATTTAGTTTATAAAAGAAACGATAGTTCTAGGAAGAATCCTCCAGAAATCATGTGAACTGTGCAATTTCAGACACCAACCTCCCTGAGCCTTATTTTCCTTAGTTGTAAAATGACAAGATTGGGATTCTATAAAATCTGGTCCAGCCCTAAGAGTCTGTGAGCTAAAATCAATTAAAACCCTTCTGTTTTTCCTCTCAAATTTCACTTCACTTTATTATTTCTCAATTAAATATAATAACATTCTATTGAAAATAAGCTCTTACCCCACCTTTAAAAAACACATCTTGTCTTTCCATTTTGTGTCTCCTCTTTGTACAGCCCAGCAGTCCCCATTCAAGTGCTGCTCTATTTTGTGCTGTTTTATTTCCTTCAGCTTTCCTCTTTCTTCGAACAGCAGGTGCCAGAATAACAAGGCAGTGTGAAATTTACGGAAACAATGTGTTTATACACTTGGCTACCTTATCTCAAATGTAACACTCCTGGACTCTAAATCAGATGTATTGCCATATGTTACAAGGTACAAAGAATACTGTACAGGCTAGTATCTCTCATTTTTTGCACAAAGGTATGGGGTCCCAAAATTACTTTCTTGAAATACAAAAATTTCTATGAATCCTTTTGCTATATCTTTATGGCAACCAAAATACTCTTAAAGTGAAATTATTCCCTGTTTACATTACAGAGTATTTAATAAAGTCCCAAATAAAAGTTGGTCAAAGCAATAAGAATCCTTTAATTGAAGCATATTAAAACACTTGAATCATACTTAATTTCTAGTAAACTATAAAATTCAGTTTTTTCTTGAATAAATAATACATTCTAAGAGTACCACATTTCCTCGAGAAATTTACTTTCTGATTGCTTCTGGGAGAGCCCTCTCTCAGATAAATGTTTTTTTAATTAAAGGTGAACAGACAAGGTTTTCCTTTTTATTTTTTTTCCTTATTTTGCCTTTGATTTTTTTTCTTTTTTTTTTCCATTTATTTTTATTAGTTGGAGGCTAATTACTTTACAATATTGTAGTGGTTTTTGTCACACATTGACATGAATCAGCCATGGGTTTACATGTGTTCCCCATCCCGATCCCCCCTACCACCTCCCTCTCTCCACCCAATCCCTCTGGGTCTTCCCAGTGCACCAGGCCCAAGCACCTGTCTCATGCATCCAGCCTGGGCTGATGATCTGTTTCACCCTAGATAATATACATGTTTCGATGCTGTTCTCTCAAAACATCCCACCCTTGCCTTCTCCCACAGAGTTCAAAAGTCTGTTCTATACATCTATACATCTTTTTCTGTTTTGCATATAGGGTTATCGTTACCATCTTTCTAAATTCCATATATATGCATTAGTACACTGTATTGGTCTTTATCTTTCTGGCTTACTTCACTCTGTACAATGGGCTCCAGTTTCATCCATCTCATTAGAACTGATTCAAATGAATTCTTTTTAATGGCTGAGTAATATTCCATGGTGTATATGTACCACAGATTCCTTATCCATTCATCTGCTGATGGGTATCTAGGTTGCTTCCATGTCCTGGCTATTATAAACAGTGCTGCGATGAACACTGGGGTGCATGTGTCTCTTTCAGTTCTGGTTTCCTCAGTGTGTATGCCCAGAAGTGGGATTGTTGGGTCATATGGCAGTTCTATTTCCAGCTTTTTAAGAAATCTCCACACTGTTCTCCATAGCGGCTGTACTAGTTTGCATTCCCACTAACAGTGTAAGAGGGTTCCCTTTTCTCCACACCCTCTCCAGCATTTATTGCTTGTAGACTTTTGGATAGCAGCCATCCTGACTGCTGTGTAATGGTACCTCATTGTGGTTTTGATTTGCATTTCTCTGATAATGAGTGATGTTGAGCATCTTTTCTTGTGTTTGTTAGCCATCTGTACATCTTCTTTGGAGAAATGTCTGTTTAGATCTTTGGCCCATTTTTTGATTGGGTCATTTCTTTTTCTGGAATTGAGCTGCAGGAGTTGATTGTACATTTTTGAGATTAATCCTTTGTCTGTTGCTCGTTTGCTATTATTTTCTCCCATTCTGAGAGACAATAGTTTCCTTTGTTATAGTTTCCTTTGTTGTGCAAAAGCTTTTAAGTTTCATTAGGTCCCATTTGTTTAGTTTTGCTTTTATTTCCAATATTCTGGGAGGTGGGTCATAGAGGATCCTGCTGTGATTTATGTTGGAGAGTGTTTTGCCTATGTTCTCCTCTAGGAGTTTTATAGTTTCTGGTCTTACATTTAGATCTTTAATCCATTTTGAGTTTATTTTTGTGTATGGTGTTAGAAAGTGTTCTAGTTTCATTCTTTTACAAGTGGTTGACCAGTTTTCCCAGCACCACTTGTTAAAGAGGTTGTCTTTTTTCCATTGTATATCCTTGCCTCCTTTGTCGAAGATAAGGTGTCCATAGGTTCGTGGATTTATCTCAGGGCTTTCTATTCTGTTCCATTGATCTATATTTCTGTCTTTGTGCCAGTACCATACTGTCCTGATGACTGTGGCTTTGTAGTAGAGTCTGAAGTCAGGCAGGTTGATTCCTCCAGTTCCATTCTTCTTTCTCAAGATTACTTTGGCTATTCGAGGTTTTTTGTATTTCCATACAAATTGTGAAATTATTTGTTCTAGTTCTGTGAAAAATACCGTTGGTAGCTTGATAGGGATTGCATTGAATCTATAGATTGCTTTGGGTAGTATAGCCATTTTGACAATATTGATTCTTCCAATCCATGAACACGGTATATTTCTCCAACTGTTTGTGTCCTCTTTGATTTCTTTCATCAGTGTTTCATAGTTTTCTATGCATAGATCTTTTGTTTCTTTAGGTAGATATACTCCTAAGTATTTTAATCTTTTTGTTGCAATAGTGAATGGTATTGTTTCCTTAATTTCTCTTTGGTTTTCTCATTGTTAGTGTATAGGAATGCAAGGGATTTCTGTGTGTTAATTTTATGTCCTGCAACTTTACTATATTTGTTGATTAGCTCTAGTAATTTTCTGGTAGAGTCTTTAGGGTTTTCTATGTAGAGGATCATGTCATCTGCAAACAGTGAGAGTTTCATTTCTTCTTTTCCTATCTGGATTCCTTTTACTTCTTTTTCTGCTCTGACTGCTGCGGCCAAAACTTCCAAAACTATGTTGAATAGTAGTGGTGAGAGTGGGCACCCTTGTCTTGTTCCTGATTTCAGGGGAAATGCTTTCAATTTTTCACCATTGAGGGTAATGCTTGCTGTGGGTTTGTCATATATAGCTTTTATTATGTTGAGGTATGTTCCTTCTATTCCTGCTTTCTAGAGAGTTTTGATCATAAATGGATGTTGAATTTTGTCAAAGTCTTTTTCTGCATCTATTGAGATAATCATATGGTTTTTATCTTTCAATTTGTTAATGTGCTGTATTACATTGATTGATTTGTGGATATTAAAGAATCCTTGCATTCCTGGGATAAAGCCCACTTGGTCATGATGTATGACTTTTTTAATATGTTGTTGGATTCTGTTTGCTAGAATTTTGTTAAGGATTTTTGCATCTGTGTTCATCAGTGATACTGGCCTGTAGTTTTCTTTTTTTGTGGCATCTTTGTCTGGTTTTGGAATTAGGGTGATGGTGGCCTCATAGAATGAGTTTGGAAGTTTACCTTCTGCAATTTTCTGGAAGAGTTTGAGTAAGATAGGTGTTAGCTCTTCTCTGAAGGTTTTCCTTTTAAACCACATATCCAACCATATAGATATCTCGTATTTGATTCTGCTGAAAGACATGGTTGAATTTCTCTTGGATTTGAGATACTAGCTATTGCTTGCTACCCACCCAGGATCAGGATTAGGAGAGCTGATAAGGTAAATGTGTTTTCCTGTTTCCCTACATGTGACATTTCCACTTGTCTCTTCCTTATGAAAGCATTACCCTACCCCAAATGGAGTTCAGTTTGTATGCTCCAATGAGGGCAGAATAGAAAGTCACTCCCTTCAACCAATGCTCTTACAGTGTATATGGATTTATTTTTAATCTAATTCCTGCATCATAGGCTTCTTACTTGCAACGGCAAAGTAACGAATAGAGTTCTCTATTAGAATTCAGCCTTGAGTGACAAGCACAAAGGCTGTATAATACATCAAAATCAGTACATAGACCATTATGTATTTCACACTATGTCCCTGGTGAACACCAGAGACAGAGTTAGAAAAGACACATTTCTTTTCCTCCATGAGGTTGTTATACATTCAGGATCCCAGGAAGCCCTACTGCAAAATATTCCTTCAAATGTCCTGACCGTGGGGTCTGAGATTCCCAGGGACAGCACTCTGAGGACACCAGTACACAATCTCATTAACACCTGATAAGACCCTTGCAGAGCAGTTCCCAGGAGGATCAACCTATAGACAATCTCAGTGTCCTCTAACCCATTTACTCCAACTCTGCTAATGATTAGAACCACCAAAGAGGTTTTTATTAATTAAGGAGGCTGGGCGTGGAGACCGGAAACCTGCATTTTCCAAACAGATCTGGTTCTCTTGCCATCTCTTCTTTCCCTCCCTCTTCTCCTCTATCTCCACTTACTTCTCCTCCACCTCATCTTCCTCTTTCTTCTTCAAATAAATAAATAACAGAAACAAAATTTGGTAAAAGTAGCATTCTCCTAAAATATCTTACAGGTGAAGACTTTGACTATGAAAGCCAGAACTGTCCTGCACTTATACACTTTAATAAATTCATATATATATATATTTATATATATATATATATATATTAGTTACTGGGAATATTCAGGCTACACATGTAAAAGGCTCAAGAAAACCTGATAATTTTATTTTATAGAGATGCTAAGCAAAGCCTTGACTGTTTTCATGTGAATTCCTTATCACAAGCAGACACGGGGGATTTGGCATGCTCAGGTAGTCCTAGACACAGGTAATTTGAGCTATCTATAATGCTTGTTACATTTGCATTCTAACAAATAGCTATGGCCCTTTAAACATCTTCCCTGTTATTTCAGACACATTTCATATATATATATATATATATATATATATATATATATATATATATATATATATTTTTTTTTTTTTTTTTTTTTTTTCCTGAGAGGTCTAAAGGGAATTTTCAAGGGTTTTTTTTTTTTAAATTTCCATATAATTCTTTCAGCAATTGCTTGGTTTTTAATAACATTTCTTAAGCCATACTTTATACATGTTTATAACCTTTAACCCAGATTTTAAGGTTTTAAGACTTGAATATATATTGAATGAAGGCATCTGGGATTTGGTTTTATTTGCTTTGCCTCTCCAGAAAGCAATACATGCAGGTAATTATTTTAGGAAATGTTCTACTGTCATTTATTTTATTGCTTACTTACTTTGGCTTTGTCATATTGCTCCCATATCTTCAAGTCTAACTGCTAATTATCTTTCCCCCAAATATCTTAGGATTGATTTAAAACAAAGTTGATATCTCATTCACTTCCATTTGATGTTCTTTCTTTTGCAGAGCAAATTTTTATTCCATTGATAAGTATTATACTCAACCTAAATCAAATTGCCATTAGAAACTAGGTATGCAAGCCTACTATCTTAAGATTACTCTGAATTATTTGTTTTTCTCTTTTGTGAAAGAATGTTTTTCATCTCTCCAAAACTTGTCAAACCATGTTGTCTTAAACACTTTGGAATTTTTTTGTAGTCATTAACACTTTGTAGGAATCTTACCATGAAAAGATCACTCTCCTGATCTGGAAATATTCTTAACCAGTTATTTTGATTAAAAGGTAAGTAAATCAAATTATATTGCCCTTTGCCCCTCAACTTCTTTCAGATACTGTTCTCATCCTATTACAAAAGTAATGTAATGCAAGTATAAGGAAATGTACACTATTTTGTCCAATATTTTTGAGATCAGTAACACTAGGAGAGACATAGCATCAGGTCCATATTCATTTTCATTAAGTGAGATGTCCCACTGAAGTATAATAAATATATATAAATGTCAACAAATAAAAAGTGTGTTGGGACACTAGCCAAAAAATAAATATAAAAGAAGAAAGAAAATACAAAAATAAAAAACAAAAGGTGTACTGGTTGATGAATTTCCAACACGATCTCAAATGCTGTGTCCAGTACACTATTCCATCCTCAACAAACACTGGCAACTCCCTGACCTTTGGTCACACCTTTCCTCTCTTTTGACACTAACCCAGTGAAGACATGCCATCTCCTTGGGAGAGCCATGTACAGAGACTGAAAACGTGAAGGAGTGTTCGTTGAATTAGGTACCATGGCCATTTTGCCCAAGCATGGAAATTATTTTTTAAAAAACCCTTTTGTGCAGTTCCTGGCTATGAGAAAACGAGAGCTGTAAGAGATGGAATTCAGGTCTCGACTTCTCTACAGGAGCCATGCCTGAAAAATCACTGGGTCTAGAAGAAATTGGAAATACTGCTGGAAGCCAGGTCCAGTGCTAGATACTGGGAGGACAGTTTCCTTGGGGTCCTTCTGGAGTTAGGAGGAATCCAGACCGCACGTGGGGACACTCCACAGCAGTGGTCCACTTATGCACCGAGTAGAGAAAAGAGAACTTATCCTTGCCTGGAGAAGTCAGAAAGACCTGCCAAGGGAGGAGACTTGACGGGGGGCCTAAGTGCCTTCTACCCCACCAGTGTCACCTCCTGAAAGGCTTGCAGCCTCGCCACCTTGCTCACCAGACTACAGTGGACCTCTCGAGTAATAAACCCAAATTCTGATGGTAACTGGACACCCCAGTCAGCATTCAACATCGTTCTGCTGCTCTTCCCTCAAGCAACACTGGTTTCCATCCCTTCTGTTTATTCTTTCTTCTATGCTGCACCTAAAATACCTTCCTTTCCACTTCCCACTTATTCAAACTCTATTTTTTTTTCACAGTCCAGCTAAAACTTACTTCTTGCAGGAAGCATCTGTCTACACACAAATACCTCCTTCCCTGTGATTTTCTAGTCTGCTGCACTGTCTTAAATGTGTTCAGATGACTAAGAGCACCTGGTCTCTCTACAGGGATTAAATTTCAATAGGCAATGAAAGCAGGGTTCTAGAAGACTGTGACTGTTCAAAATGCAGCAGGTTGTGAGAGGAGTACCTCTCCTCACTCATCTTGAACCTTCTCTGGATAGTGCAGCAGCTATTGGCTTCTTTTAAGTGAAGACACGTTCCCTCTGTCCTGAGAACCTGTACTGGGGAGGAGCCTCCAGCCACCGCCGTGAAGCACTGGAGGAAAGGACATCAGGAGGTCCATGGCTCTGCTTAACAGCCCAGGTTCTCCAGACTCAGGAAGGGTGGTCTCTGGGGGGACTGTCCAGAGCTAAGTGTGTTCATTTCCTAGGGTAGTGGCAACAGATTACTACAAACTGTGTAACAACAGAAATGGCTTCCCTTACAGTTCAGAGTCCAAAAGTCTAAAATCCAGCCAAACTCTGGGTTGATAATCCAGTCCACATCTCTCTCCTAGCTTCTGGTGCCCACCAACCATGTTCTTCCATAGCTGGCGGCTGTGTGGTTCTAACCCCTGTCTTTGTGGTCACACGGCCTCCTCCTCTCTTCCCTGTTTCTCTGTCAAATCTCCCTCATGGGTATTTCCTATAAAACACTTATCATTGCATTTAGTGCCCACTTGGATACTCCAAAATGACCTCTTGATCTCAGGATCCTTAACTTAATTACAGCTGCAAAGACTCTTCAAATAGGACCACATTCACAGTTTCTGAGAGTTAGTTCACAGACAACTTTTTGCATGCCACCATTCAACCTACTTACTTAGGTAATTACCATGATAACCTAACAATTTCACTAACCCCGGTGGTTTACAAAGCATGCTCATCGTTTAGCTTAAGTATCGTTTTTCAGTTGCTCAGTTGTGTCCGACTCTTTGCAACCCCATGGACTACAGCACTCCAGGCTTCCCTGTCCTTCACCATCTTCCAGAATTTTCTCAAACACATGTCCATTGATTCAGTGATGCCATCCAACCATCTCGTCCTATGTCATTCCCTTCTCTTCCTGCCTTCAATCTTTCCCAGCATCAGGGTCTTCTCTCAAGTATAGCAAATCATTAAGTCACCTCCTGCTCCAGAGCTATTGAAATTGTTCAAGGAGACCTGCTAGGTGCTTTGAGGGAAATGTTAGGCAGGAAGTTAGGCATGAGCGAGGAGGGGTGGCCTAGCCAAAATGAATGCAAGCTGATCTCTAAACTGCACCTCAGACAGGCCCCAATGCAGCCCAGGAGAGTTCATAGATAGACTACAAAATAACCACAGAGACCTTTCTGATTCCTGCACATGCCCCCTAATCACACAGTGGATACAAACTAACCACAGGGGCACCTCCAACTGAGGCACAGGTGCCCTTGATGCACAGCATCCTCTTCAACTCTCCCCATCCAGTAACAGAAACAAGATGAATTAAGTCTTCTTTCAAAGATATCATAATTAAGCAGGAAATGCACACAAGTGCAGAGAAGTTGAATAAAGGTGAAAATGCAATGCTTTGCAAAGAAGATTCAGTTCAGTTCGGTTCAGTTCAGTCGCTCAGACGTGTCCGACTCTTTGCGACCCCATGAACCGCAGCACGCCAGGCCTCCCTGTCCATCACGAACTCCCGGAGTTTACTCAAACTCACGTCCATCAAGTCAGTGATGCCAACCAGCCATCTCATTCTCTGTCGTCCCCTTCTCCTCCTGCCCCCAATCCCTCCCAGCATCAGGGTCTTTTCCAATGAGTCAACTCTTCACATGAGGTGGCCAAAGTATTGGAGTTTCAGCTTCAGCATCAGTCCTTCCAATGAACACCCAGGACTGATCTCCTTTAGGATGGATTGGTTGGCTCTCCTTGCAGTCCAAGGGACTCTCAAGAGTCTTCTCCAACACCACAGTTCAAAGGCACCAATTCTTTGGCGCTCAGCTTTGTTCGCAGTCTAACTCTCACATCCATACATGGCCACTGGAAAAACCACGGCCTTGACTAGAAGATTAGGGGTAGAGTAAATGCTGCTTGCTCCTTTTTCTGATATTTCTTCCTCAACATTACTCTTGCTCACAAGAGCTCAACAGCTTATGTGTACCACAAATACCCCATCTTCACCAACTCCCGGAGCTTGCTCAAACTCATGTACATAGAGTTGATGCTGCCATTCAACCCTCTCATCCTCTGTCATCCCCTTCTCCTCCTAACTCAATCTTTCCCAGCATCAGGGTCTTTTCAACTGAGTCAGTTCTTCGCAACAGGTGGCCAAAGTATTGGAGTTTCAACTTCATCATCAGTCCTTCCAATGAATATTCAGGACTGATTTCCTTTAGGATGGACTGGTTTGATCTCCTTGCAGTCCAAAGGACTCTCAAAGAGTCTTCTCCAACACCACTGTTCAAAAGCATCATCTCTCTGGCGCTCAGCTTTCTTTATGGTCCAACTCTCACATCTATACATGACTACTGGAAAAACCATAGCTTTAACTAGACAGACATTTGTTGGCAAAGTGATATCTCTGCTTTTCAATATACTGTCTAGGTATCACAGCTTTTCTTCCAAGGAGCAAGTGTCTTTTAATTTCATGGCTACAGTCACCATCTGTAGTGATTTTGGAGCCCAAGAAAATAAAACTTGTCACTGTAAATATATGCCACATTAAGAAATACAGTAACTGCCCAATAAACTCTCAAGTGAAAGCTATATATATGCTATAGTATTGTTTTCAACTTATTTTCTTTAATAATGTGAGCACCTACAGACAATATACAGCTGACGCTTGAACTATGCTGTGGTTAGGGGCACTGACCTACCATGAAGTCAAAAATCTGTGTATAACGTTACAGCTGGTCCCCCACACGCACACTTCTGCATCCACAGATATGCCGATGGCAGATCATGTAGTACTGAAGTACTTACTGTTAAAAATCTGTGGGGCTTCCCTGTTGGGCCAGTGGTTAAGAATGCACCTTGCAATGCAGAATCCAATCAGGGTTTGATCCCTGATCAGGAAGATCCCCTATGCCATGGAGCACTGAGCTACTGTGTGCCACAGCTACTGAGCCCATGTACTGCAACTGCTGAAGCCTGTGCACCTAGAGCCTGTGCTCGTCAACAAGAGAAGCCCACGCACCACAACTAGAGAGCAGCCCCACTCGCCACAACTAGAGAAAGTCCACGCATAGCAACAAAGACCCAGCACAACCAAAAATGAAATTAATTAATTAACCTAAAAATCTGTGTACAAATGGATGCTTGCAGTAAAACCCATCTTGTTCAAGGGTCAACTGTACAGATCTTCCTCAATTTACAACAGGGATACATCCTGATAAAACCATTATAAATTACAAGTATTAAGTTGAAAATGTATTTAATACACCTACCCTACCAATCATCATAGCTTAGCCTAGCCTACCTTAAACATTCTCAGAACACTCATAGATATTTATGAGAAAAAAACCATCTACCTTCTCGAGAGCTCCAACTACCTCTATTACACAGAGGACTGGAAACAGATACACACAAAACAGTATCTGCCACTAATAATTTAAAAAACTTTAACTTCGGCTTTGTGAGAGCCATCAGATCTCCATTTCTTTGTCTTTAGCCATGAGTCGGGGTCTTTATCTGTGCAGAAGTAACACCAAGTCATGTTCACAGGTGGGTTTAACTTCCACTGGCCACTCAGCATCAGCAGTCAGGGATGGGATGGAGGAAGCACTGATTAATAGAGCTTTAAAAGCTGCTTCAGATGCCTTAAGGCAAATACAATATCCAAGAGTTCCACATCTTCCCACTGTTTCAAAATTTCATTCATAATCACTACTTTAGCCAAATTATACAGGACGACAGTTTCCCAATGACAAAAGCCTGTTTCCTCTATTTTTTTTGCACTTCAAGGGCAACCCAAGGCTATTTAAATACATTATAGATATGCAGTTACAGAAAAGAAATCAGGAAATGGAGACAGGGACAATGTCCTCAGAGGATGCAGTAGAACACAATGGAGTCTATATCTGGTCATTATATTTAAGGGAGCAGGCACAAGGGAGAACACAGCTGTAATGCCTTAATAAGTACCCTGGGCTGCTTAGAAAGGAGGGAGCTTTGTCTAAGCACAGGTACAAAATTTTCCACAAAGGGCTCCTACCCTTAAAGTGTTCATCTTTCTAACCCCCAAAGCTTAGCACAAGTAACAGAAGAAAATCTTTTTCTCCAAAGTTGAAAAGAAAATATCTACCCATTTCTTATGTTGCTCCCTGGTTCCCTATATACAGAGCACTTTCTGGGGAAAAATGACCTAAAGTGGTAGAATTCTTTAATGAAGGTTCTCACTTTATTACAGATTAAATGCACCACATTGTCAATTTATCAAACTATCAACATGGATTGATAAGTAGTTCGCATGCCTGCTGCATTTGTGTTATTAGCTCAAAGCTGATTATCTGACTATTTTTCTATAAAAGCCCAGCAACTATAGATCTGGAGAATCCACGCCTCAGAAGAGATCAGCAATGTGGCCTTGTGAGCTCACTGTGCTCCCTCAGCAAACCCTGTCTCTCCACCTAGAGCAAAGCTCTGGACAGTAGCCATTGTCCACCGTAAAGCAGTCATCTGGAGAGTATGTAATTAAAATTGATTTTGTATCCACCTATATACTCTTTTTAATCAATTTACTATTTCCTTGTTGAATTATTCTAAAGACTGAACCTCACAGGACAAAGGGCTGGTTTTTTTTTTTTACAGAAACATCCATTATACAAAATGTTGGTTATTTTCAAACAGATAATAATTCTCACAGAAATTTTTTTCAAAGAAGGTTTACCAACTTCTTTGTCCTTTGAACCAAAGCCAGAGATATTCCATAGGACTCTGAGAAGTGAAAAAGAAACAACCAATAATTTTCATGAAGCAGTGGTGGGCAGAGTGAGTGTTTCAGCAAATGGCAGTTGTGACAGTTTGTCAAACCTTCCAGAGTATTCTCCTACATATTACCAACTTAAGGGATGAAGGCAAATGGATGCTTTGGCAGATGTATCTTACTAAAGATATTTAGTATCTTACTGAACTTACTAAAGATATTTTCTCCACCAACGCTTCCGTTCATTTTAAAATTTCCTAATCCCTCGTACTAATTGTCTTCCAGTTGCTCCCTGGTGGCTTAGAGGGTAAAGCGTCTGCCTGCAATGCCAAAGACTCAGGTTCAATCCCTGGGTCAGGAAGATCCCCTGGAGAAGGAAATGGCAACCCACTCCAGTACTCTTGCCTGGAAAATCCCATGGACGGAGGAGCCTGGTCAGCTACAGTCCATAGGGTCACAAAGAGTCGGACACGACTGAGCGATGACACACAGTTGAAATATCTAGAATAATTTCCTTTCTTCTGACCAACTCCTAGCTAATCCAATAAGGAATACAAATTACCCTCAGATTGACCACTTTTATGTTTAAAAAGTAAAATAGAAAAAAAAAAAGTAAGATAGTTAATTTTATATAGTCCGAGTAACCAGGGTTTAAAGAAAATTAACATTTCTATCTAGTCAGATAACAATGGTCACTTCCAACCACACTTCATCCTTCATTCACACTTCATTCACACACATAATCTGGGTTCATGTGATCATAGGGTTGGTTGACTTGCATTCATTTGACCACTGAGTACTGCCCTTCATAAATGTCAGCAATGGCCCCTCAGATCACTGATACCATCTCCAATTAATAGTGTAGGACACCAACTATATGGCAGTCCTAGGTCCCACATGGAGAAACAGATGAATTTGAAATCAAACCGAATACTGCCTCATGCCTGAGCCCCTTCTGTCACAGGCACTGACTTTTCACCATAGTATGTCATGTTACAGAGTGGTCACTATGAACACTTTGGGAATTAATATAAGGTAACCAACACTATACATTGTTTTGTAACAGCATCTACATTCTGAAATCTCTCCCATATGGCCAGATACTGTGGAAATCTTCCCAGCCAGCTCATAGCAGTAGATGTGTGGCTTTCAAGATGCTGTGAAAACCTAGTACCATGTGGGTCCCCGTGGGATGGGCTCTCAAGAAAAAGTCTAACAAAGGGGCTGACTAAGGGAAATGGATTTAATGCAACAACAGTAACAACAACAATAACAAAAATGTTATTCCCAAGATGTATGTCTGGAAGACATACTGGCTGTACTCACCTGGGTCTTCTATGAAACACACATGGTGACATATTTCTACCCAAAACCATCACTTTCTTCAACTTTCTTAACCCAATTCTGGAAATTCTGAGGCTCTTACAGAAAAGATGTACTTTTTTGCTGAGAACAGTGCAACAGCAGAGCCCTCTCTTTGGCAAGCAGTACTTAAAATATGCCCACTGGACTTCACAGTGAGAGGTTTGGCCTCACCTTGGGGCAAGAAACTGTACCACCAGCAATTTTCCCTGCCAATCCTTCCACATGATGAAGCACATATGGATGCAAATAAGCTAATCCTTCTCTGGAAGAGTAAGCTGCACCTGGCAGTACCTTACAGAAGTGCCAGACAGAGAAGATATGATTGTGAGGTACCTGGGGGACTGCCACAAAGCAGGCTGGGAAAATCCCCACCTGGGATACCTTAGATAAAACCTAATCATCTGCTGGGATAATTGGCCTCTGAAAGGGATACATGCTAATAATAGCATCAAGCCATAAGGTTATTAAACTGCCGAAAGGTTAGGAATATGTGCCTATTGATTAGAGGATTCCTGAAGATAGCAAATCCATCAGTTAAAATAAATGGATCACATGATATGAAGAGGAAGAAACTGTGCATGCTGTTATGTGATAAAGAAGACTGAGGGACAGGTCATCTCCTCACGTAACAGAACATACAGAAATTACATAAAGAGCCTGATGGTTCTCTGTAAAAATTGGGAAAACACCAAACCACCAAAATAATGATGCTGGTACAGAATATAATTAGGAAAAGGAAAATAATCCTAAAAGGATCTGTAAATACATGGTCTAGCTTGCTTTCCAAAACATGCCCCTTTAATTTCTCTCTCTACCCTGGATTTTCTAATGACAAGACATGTTTTAAAACATGTTGATGATATCACTACTCTTCCTCCCATAGAGAGATGGGTGTCCATGCCCCCTCCTTAAATATTAGTGACCTGCTTGTAACCAGTGAGATGGGGGAAAGTGATGCCACAACACTTCCAAAACTAGGCAAGAAAAGACAATGCAACTCCATCTGGTTCTCTTGGAACATTTGCTCTAGGAAAACTCAGACTCCATATAATAAATAGCTGCCCTGAGATCACCATGCTAGAGAAGGTGAGCAATGAAGCAATTCCCTACTGCCCCAGCTGTGGTTCTGGCTAACCACTTCCCTCATAGCTCAGTTGGTAAAGAATCCACCTGCAATGCAGGAGACCCCAGTTTGATTCCTCTGTCAAGAAGATCTGTTGGAGAAGGTATAGGCTACGCCCTCTAGTATTCTTGGGCTTCCCTTGTGGCTCAGCTGGTAAAGAATGCGGGAGACTTGGATTCGATACCTGGGTTGGGAAGATCCCCTGGAGAAGGGAACAGCTACCCACTGCAGTATTCTGGCTTGGAGAATTCCATGAACCATATGGTCCATGGGGTAGCAAAGAATCGGACACGACTGAGCAACTTTCACTGCACTTCACTTCACCAGCTTCAATTCCCAATCAAGTGAATGAGCCATCTGCTGCCAGCCAAACCATTCGATGACCATTGCCACAACCAACATCTGATCACAACAGCAAAACACACCCCCAAAAAAGAGCTGCCTGTCAAGCCATTTCCAAATTCCTGAGACACAAAAATATGAGCAAATACAAAGGTGATTTTTTTTCTGACACCATTACATTTTTGGATAATTAGTTATGTGAAACATTGCTAACCAGTCTCCAAACTTCCAACAA
The DNA here is from genome assembly GCF_019320065.1 of Cervus canadensis. Taxonomy (NCBI): domain Eukaryota; kingdom Metazoa; phylum Chordata; class Mammalia; order Artiodactyla; family Cervidae; genus Cervus; species Cervus canadensis. Next base: position 61,749,712 of record NC_057403.1, read on the forward strand.
GTAATAACATTTTGTAATTGTCTTTCAATTGACAAAGTGCAATCACATCATCTCAATTAATTTTTATAAATATCATGTGAAACAGGTATAATAATCACACATTGCAATGACCAGAACAATTAACATCACAATTAGGATTCAGATCCGTCTCATCTTACTCCAATGACCTTCAGCGTTGTGCTGACTCCCATATTTTAAATGGCTAAAAAATTTATTTATTCAAAAATGCTAGATGGTATTGAAAAAACTAACAGCAGTGTTCCTTTGCTTGATATTTCTAGATGGACTGTCTCTCCATATATTTGTGTATTTTTTTAATTAAAAAAAATAATAAAGCAATTCTTTCAAAGTCTAGATGACAGCCAATTCTTGCATTTCTTTATATTTGTAAGTAACAAGATGATTTCTATGCAATTTTACCCTCACCATTATATGGAACAGATCAATTTTCAGGAAATGAAATAAAAATGAATTTTAACCATGGATGGAAAGACTTGTATTTCATAACAACTCTCTGGATTTCACATTTTTAATCACACGTTGAGAATTGATTGATTGGGGTCCTTAAAATTAGAATTTGCTTACTCCTAAAAGAGTTTGCCAAATCTGGCGTGTCATCTAGGTATTTTGAATGCCCTTGTATTAATTTTTTATAATGGAGAAATCAACAAAAACACATTTACTTTTTCTTATTAAGGGCACTAATGTGATACAAATAAGTGTACAACATGCTTCCAGCCTTACAAAAGCTTACAGTCTTGTTGGGGCTATTTAGATATAAATTTGTATGATGCAGAAGAAAGCATATTGGATTAGGAATATACTTCCTCACATATCTAAAAAGGGTACTATAAATATGAAGCATAAAAATGCCTTATAATTCACAAAACACAAGCAAATATGATATAAAATAGGTGCAGATTAAAACAAACATTTTATCCAAAATGGTGATTGGAGCCCATGATATTTCTGCTCTGTTTTTGGAAAGTATTAAGTTATATTTTCCTGGCTGATTCCAAAAGGAAACAGCCCATTGCTGATTACTAACCCCTTCTGATTACATACACCACACAAGAAGAAAACACAAAACCAGGTTTACTAGGAATTGTAATCAAGATAGACATTAGTGAGATTCCAGGAATTCACCTGAAGTTCAGTTCAGTTAGGTTGCTCAGTCATGTTTGATTCTTTGCAACCCCATGGACTGCAGCACACTAGGCTTCCCTGTCCATCACCAACTCTTGGAGTTTACTCAAACTCATGTCCATCGAGTCAGTGATGCAATCCAACTATCTCATCCTCTGTTGTCCCCTCCTCCTCCCACCTTCAATCTTTCCCAGCATCAGGGTCTTTTCAAATGAGTCGGTTCTTCACATCAGGTGGCCAAACTATTAGAGCTTCAGCTCAGCATCAGTCCTTCCAATGAACACCCAGGACTGATCTCCTTTAGGATGGACTGGTTGGATCTCCTTGCAGTCCAAGGGACTCTCAAGAGTCTTCTCTAACACCACAGTTCAAAAGCATCAATTCTTCAGTGCTCAGCTTTCTTTATGGTCCAACTCTCACATCCATACATGACTACTGGAAAAACCATAGCTTTGACTACAGACCTTTGTTGGCAAAGTAATGTCTCTGCTTTGTAATATGCTATCTAGGTTGGTCATAGCTTTTCTTCCAAGGAGTAAGTGTCTTCTAATTTCATGGCTGCAGTCACCATCTGCACTCATTTTGGAGCCCCCAAAAATTAAGTCTCTCATGGTTTCCATTGTTTCCCATCTATTTGTCATTAAGTGATGATAGGACCAGATGCCATGATCTTAGTTTTCTGAATGTTGAGTTTTAAGTCAACTTCTTCACTCTTCTCTTTCACTTTCATCAAGAGGCTCTTTAGTTCTTCCTCACTTTATGCCATAAGGATGGTGTCATCTGCATATCTGAGGTTATTGATATTTCTCCCAGCAATCTTGATTCCAGCTTGTGCTTCATCCAGCCCAGCATTTCACATGATGTACTCTCCATTTAAGTTAAATAACCTAGGTGACAATATATAGCTTTGACATACTCCTTTCCCAATTTGGAACCAGTCTGTTGTTTCATGTCCAGTTCTAACTGGTGCTTCTTGACCTGCATACAGATTTCTCAGGAGGCAGGTCAGATGGTCTTGAAGAACGTTCCACAGTTTGTTGTGATCCACACAGTCAAAGGCTTTGGCATAGTCAATAAAGCAGAAGTAGATGTTTTTTCTGGAACTCTCTTGCTTTTTCAATGATCCAGCGGATGTTGGCAATTTGATCTCTGGTTCCTCTACCTTTTCTAAATCCAGCTTGAACATCTGGAAGTTCACAGTTCACATACTGTTGAAGCCTGGCTTGGAGAACTTTTAGCATAACTCTGCTAGTGTGTGAGATGAGTGCTAAGATCATGACAGCCGGTCCCATCACTTCATGGCAAATAGATGGGGAAACAGTGGAAACTGGCTGACTTTATTTTTGGAGGCTCCAAAATCACTGCAGATGGTGATTGCAGCCATGAAATTAAAAGATGCTTACACCTTGGAAGGAGAGTTATGACCAACCTAGACAGCATATTAAAAAGCAGAGACATTACTTTGCCAACAAAGGTCCATCTAGTCAAAGCTATGGTTTTTCCAGTGGTCATGTATGGATGTGAGAGTTGAACTATCAAGAAAACTGAGCACTGAAGAATTGGTGCTTTTGAACTGTGGTGTTAGAGAAGACTCTTGAGAGTCCCTTGGACTGCAAGGAGATCCAACCAGTCCATCCTAAAGGAGATCAGTCCTGAGTGTTCATTGGAAGGACTGATGTTGAAGCTGAAACTCCAATACTTTGGCCACTTGATGCGAAGAGCTGACTCACTAGAAAAGACCCTGATGCTGGGAAAGATTGAAGGCAGGAGGAGAAGGGGATGACAGAGGATGAAATGGTTGGATGGCGTCACTGACTCGATGGACATGAGTCTGGGTAAACTCCGGGCATTGGTGATGGACAGGGAGGCCTGGCATGCTGCAGTCCATGGGATCACAAAGAGTCAAACATGGCTGAGCAACTAAACTGAACTGAACTGAGATGAATGCAAGTGTGCAATAGTTAGAACATTCTTTGACATTGCCTTTCTTTGGGACTGGAATGAAAAGTGATCTTTTCCAGTCCTGTGGCCACTGCTGAGTTTTCCAAATTTGCTGGCATATTGAGTGCAGCACTTTCACAGCATCGTCTTTTAGGATTTGATATAGATCAACTGGAATTCTATCACCTCCACTAGCTTTGTTTGTAGTGATGCTTCCTAAGGTAATGATGCTTCCTATGGTGAAGTGATGCTTCCTAAGGTAAAGTATGCTTCACCTGAAGTAGGTCACTAAAAGTCTAAGTTGAGGCTTATTAGCACAGATGATGCCTAATTAAAGTGAATAAGACAATCGCAATTGTGAGATATATATAAACCATTTCTGAAATTTCTTAGAGCAATTTACCTAGACTCTATGAGAATACATATTTACATACTCTATGGTTGCTACAAAATCTCAATTTTCCTAAAGTTATTTTTTTCTATCTCCACTAAGAGGATATGACATGTTTCAGAGGAATAAACTAGAGAATCGGGCATAGTTCACTTGCACCAGGCATCTGATTTAATACTATGGGGAAAATCTCACGAAGAAATACGGGGTTCTCTTGAAACATTAGGGATTCAGAAGAGAATATGCCCATTTCTCTTGATTTCTGTATTTAAGCACAAACCAGTGGAGGAAATTTTCCTGCTTTAAGTGATTCAAAACAGCAGCAGGACGGCACTCTGGCTTGTAAATCAAGATGACAGTATCTTGATGCCAATGCCCCCGAGTTGTACTACAAGCTTGTGGCCCACTTTTGGCTTTAGTTTTCTGTCAAAAGAAACAACAGTGGAACATTGAACATTCGAGAAAATCTTATTAAGGAGATTCCAGTCCAAGACAGTGACCTACACAACAAACCTACAGTTACATATGGAACAACTCCCTCTTGGGAATAAAACCTGAAGACTGGTTGGTTGAGCGGCGCCTACGTTTCGGGAGGAGGAGACAAGGAGGAGAGAAGGAGCGGGTAGGACAGGGTGCACACGGATCCCCACAAACCTCACCCCACCAGGGGCAACTCACAGTCAGGCGGGAACTCACACCTTCAGCTTCTCCCTGAGGAGTGAAGGCTTTGAACCCCACATGAGGCACCTTCATGACCCACATCTCAGACATGAGCCCCCAAAACATCTAGCTTTGAACACCAAGGGGGCTCACCAACCAGACCCACACTGCGGCCATCTGGGAAACAGCTCTGGAAGGCCGGCGTTGACTCACCCGCCAGTGCCCAGCGTGGAAGTCGCTTCCAGGGACGCCCAGCCTGTGCGGCAGAGGCTCTGCTGGTCCTGAAGCGTCGGCTCAGCGGCGGGCGTCTGATGTCACACACTCGGGAGCCAGAGCTGGCTGGGGCTCTCTCGGAGGGAGACCCGCAGGCGACGTCTCTGTGCCCTCCTTCCAGGGCCGGGATCTGCCAGGAGGGACATTTCCCACGTCAGGCCCTGGTATGACCTAAGTTCCTGGGTTTTAGTTTGGTATTCCGTTTTACATCAGGTGCGTTCTTTGATATAGGTGCTGGGTTTTACGCCAGGTCACCCAGCTGTATATTTCGTGCCCCATTATTATGTCAGGTGCCCAGTTTCAAGTACAATGTCAGCTTTTATGTCCGGTGCCCCGAGGTTTACATCAACTACCCCAGTCTCCTGTCAGGTTCCAGGTTCACGTCAGGTACCTAGCAACACACTACGTGTCATGGTTTTACATACGGTGCCCCGTTTTGCTTCAGGTGCCCAGGTTTACTCAGATATCCAGGTTCTACGTCAGGTACCCGGGTTTTACGTCAGGCCCCCAGTTTTACATCAGGCGCCTAGTTTTCCCTCAGACGCCCAGGTATGTCAAACACCCAGTTTCTATGTCAGGCACCCGATTTTATATCAGGCGCTCAGGTTTACGTTAGGTGCCCGGATGTACGTCAGGCGCCCAGTTTCTACGTCAGACGCCTGGTTCTAGTCAGGCACCCTGGTTTACGTCAGGCGCCCAGTTTTATGTCAGACGCCCAGTTTCTACGTCACAAGGCAGGGTTCTGCGTCTGGCGCCCACATCAGGTGCTGGGCTTCTACTCCAGGCGCCACATCGGGTGCCCTGGTTTATGTCAGGCGCCAGGTTTTTTTCATGCGCCTAGTTTTTACATCAGGCACCCAGGTTTATATTAGCGTCCAGGTTCTACATTATGCACCGTATTTTTACATCAGGCGCCGGTCGTCCGATTTCTACGTCAGGCGCCCAAGTTCTACATTAAGCCCCCGGTTTTTACGTCAGGTACCCAGGTTTAGGTCAGGTGCCTGGTTTTTACGTCAGGCACCCAGGTTCTACAGGCACCGAGGTTTCCGTTAGGCGCCCAGGTTCTACCTTAGGCACCCAGTTTTAGCGTCTGGTACCCCAGTTTTCCATGGGGAGCCCGGTTTTAAGTCAGCTTTGGGGTTTTATATCTGATGCCCCGGAGTTTACATCAAGTGTCCCAGTTTTATGTCTAGTCCCAGATTCATGTCAGGTACCCAATAATAAGTCAGGTGTCATGGTTTCACATCCGGTGCCTGGTTTAGTGTCAGATGACCCAGCTTTCTGTCTTGTGCCCCAATAATTTTTTTTTAAGTAAAGTAAAGCTTTTATTATTTGCAGCTTATGAGAATATGTAGATTAACATATGTAGAACCTACATACAACATATGTAGAACCTAATACAAACTAATGGAATTAGTACATTATTTTAGCTAGGTAGGTCCCTGGATAAATCAATAAACAAAAATTAGATTTTCATATACCAACAAAAAAAATTTGCAAATGAGTTTTAAATTCTATTGTACAGCATGAAAAAAACACTAAAGAGTCTCCCTTATTTGTGGAGGATGTGCTCTTCCCATGCCTGAACCTTAACCAACCTCCTTCCCATGCCTGAAACTGAGAATACTAGGCCTTGTGTATAAAGTTTTTCATATACATACATACCTGTGATAAAAGTTTAACTTATAAATTAGTCTCAGAGATTAAAAACAATAACTAATAATAAAATAGAACAGTTATAACACTATTGGAAAACTCAGCAGTGGCCACAGTACTGGAAAAGGTCAGTTTTCATTCCAATCTCTAAGAAAGGCAAAGCCAAAGAAAGCTCAAACTACCACACAATTGCACTCATCTCACATGCTAGTAAAGTAATGCTCAAAATTCTCTAAGCCAGGCTTCAGCAGTACATGAACCGTGAACTTCCAGATGTTCCAGCTGGTTTTAGAAAAGGCAAAGGAACCAGAGATCAAATTGCCAACATCTGCTGATCATCGAAAAAGCAAGAGAGTTCCAGAAAAACATCTATTTCTGCTTTATTGACTATGCCAAAGCCTTTGACTGTGTGGATCACAATAAACTGTGGAAAATTCTGAAAGTGATGGGAATACCAGAACACCTTACCTGCCTCTTGAGAAACCTGTATACAGATCAGGAAGCAACAGTTAGAACTGGACATGGAACAACAGACTGGTTCTAAATAGGAAAAGGAGTACGTCAAGGCTGTACATTGTCACCCTGCTTATTTAATTTATGTGCAGAGTACATCATGAGAAACGCTGGGCTGGATGAAGCACAAGCTGGAATCAAGATTGCTGGGAGAAATATCAATAACCTCAGATATGCAGATGACACCACACTTATGGCAGAAAGGGAAGAAGAACTAAAGAGCCTCTTGATGAAAGTGAAGGAGGAGGAGAGTGAAAAAGTTGGCTTAAAGCTCAACATTCAGAAAACTAAGATCATGGCATCTGGTCCCATCACTTCATGGCAAATAGATGGGGAAACAGTGGCTGACTTTATTTTGGGGGGCTCCAAAATCCCTGCACATGGTGACTGCAGCCATGAAATTAAAAGACGCTTACTCCTTGGAAGGAAAGGTATGACCAACCTAAACAGCATATTAAAAAGCAGAGACATTACTTTGTCAACAAAGGTCTGTCTAGTCAAGGCTATGGTTTTTCCAGTGGTCATGTATGGATGTGAGAGTTGGACTATAAAGAAAGCTGAGTGCTGAAGAATTGCTGCTTTTGAACTGTGGTGTTGGAGAAGACTCTTGAGAGTCCCTTGGACTGCAAGGAGATCCAACCAGCCCATCCTAAAGGAGATCAGTCCTGGGTGTTCATTGGAAGGACTGATGTTGAAGCTGAAACTCCAATACTTTGGCCACCTGATGTGAAGAGCTGACTCATTAGAAAAGACCCTGATGCTGGGAAAGATTGAAGGCAGGAGGAGAAGGGGATGACAGAGGATGAAATGGTTGGATGGCATCACCGACTTGATGGACGTGAGTTTGAGTAAATTCCAGCAGTTGGTGATGGACAGGGAGGCCTGGTGTGCTGCGGTTCATGGGGTCACAAAGAGTAGGATATGACTTGAGTGACTGAACTAAACTGAATACTATATTGTAATAAAAGTTATAAATGTGGTCTCTAAATATTTTATTGTACAAATTTATTGCCTTGTTCATCTTTTAACTAAGCACTTACCACACAATGGCTGTATCTTCTCAAGTCTGAAGTCCAACAGCTGAACTGGCACAAGTTTCTTTTTTCCTTCTTTGCAATTTCATAGAGGGAACATTTGTTATTCCTAGATCTTAGCAATCTCAGCGTATGATTTTTTCCTTTATTACGTAAAGAACTTTCATCTTTTCACTTAAAGGAAGAACCTTATATATCTGAATTGCCAGCATCACTACTCTTGCAGTTTGGGGCCATTATTAAGTAAAAAAAGCGTTCCTAGTACACAAGCATTGTGATGCTATTGTAACTAAGCAGGACCTATGAGGCCTTCAGGTGAGAGACTCCTCCCCACAAGTCCTCGGCTTTGGTTCCTCTCTGAAGTACTTAGACAACAGTATCTGATGCACATTTTCCTGCTTTGCTTTGCAGATGCTAAAACCACCACCAAATGGAAGTTAGCTACTTGATGACCATAAGCACATAGACTCCCCAGACCTACTGGAGCCTCAAGATTGATCATGTTAACCCCCGTGACATTGCCCTCTTAGCTCACCATCAACCTGTCAGAGAACTGTGCCCTGAGACACTCCCACGCCTTGGGTCTTCTCTCCCACAACTTGTTTTTAAAAATGTCTCCCTGAAGCCCATCAGGGTGTTCAGGCGTTTTTGAACATTAGCTATCCTGGACTCATTGGCTGGTGCCTTACAATAAACGCTGCCTTTTCCTTCACCACAATCTAGTACCAGTAGATTGGGCCAGCGGACTCAAGTGTGGTTCAGTAACACAGTGACAGTCAATTTGATAACCAAGATGGGTACTAAGTAAGGGGTGGGACAGAGCAAGAGGGCACAAAATTTCATCATGAGACTCAGAAAGGTGCCCAATTTAAAATTTATGAATTGCATATATCTGAAAATTTTCATTTAATATTTCAGACTCCTTTGATGCTCTGGTTTTTGAGACTGCCTCCAAGGGGCACCTCTACATCACTTGACTCTGGTGGCCGGTGGGGCCTTTGCTTTCAATCCCACAGGACTGTTTGTATTTGCATGTTTTAAAATCTACTGCCTAAGCCTCTGGCTTCCAGTCAGCCTGAATCTAGGTTCTGACTGGGAGTCCGCCACTTTGGAATACTGACTGGTCTTGGTACAACCTCAACCACTGAAAGTGAAGTCGCTCAGTCGTGTCTGACTCTTTGCAACCCCATGAGCTACAGCTTACATTACCAGGCTCCTCTGTCCATGGGATTTTCCAGGCAAGGGTACTGGAGTGGATTTCCATTTCCACTAAGAGCCATTAAAAATATTAAAGCGTTTTCATAGTGAAAAAATAAATAAATAAAAATAAAAATAAAATAGGCTGGGCTGCCCTGGTGGCTCAGTGGTAAAGAAGCCGCCTGCCAATACAGGAAACACGGGTTCCATCCCTGACCCAGGAAGATCCCACATACCACAGAGCAACAAAGCCTGTGCACCGTAACGGTTAAGCCCACACTCCAGAGCCCACACACCCCAACTACTGAACCCTCACTTGCAACTTTTGAAGCCCACGCACCCTGGAGCCTGCTTGCTGCAACTAGAGAAAAGTCCGAACATCAACAAAGACCCAGTGCAGCCATAAATAAATTTAAAAAAAAAATAAAGCTGATATGCAAGTTTTCTAAACCTTGGAACTTGACACTTTGGACTGGGTAATTCTCTGTTGGTGGCCAGAGGGGTTCTTGGGCATGGAGGGAGGATTTCCAGCATCCCTGACTTCTACATATTACGTGCCAGGGGTATGCCCCCCTTCAGTTGGGACTCAAGACATTGCCAAGTGTCCCAGAGGGAGAGAGAAATCGCTCCCAGTTGAGAACCACTGCAGTGGAGCCACTAGATGATACCTTTCGGCTCCAAATGTTTATAGTCAAAATGAAAGCAGAATACAGTACATAATGAGCCTGCCGCATCCTCCTAACCAACCTGTGTCATGGAAGGTATCATCCTCTTCTGTACCCAGCTGTAAAGCTTGCCGAGCTGTTTGCCTCAATAACGTTCCACACCTGGACTGTAAGGACTGAAAACTCCGTCAGACCCTGTAAAATAGATGACAGGGTGTCCTGCACTATTAACACAGTTAAGAACCTCCGTGAACAGTGCTTCTAAGCTATTATCTGGAGAGAGACAGGAATGTTGAAGAGTTTCTCCACAGGAAAGCATTTATCTGCACAGTCATAAAAGATAACCCATTACCATGGCAGGAAATCAAAACTGCAATAAATTTCAAAAGAGAAGCATGAGGAGGAAGGGGCATAAAGGACTAGTAGAAAATCTCAAATGACAACATGCCCCATACAGAAACCAGAGGAGGGCGGTGCCAGCCATGACCACACTGTGTACAGCGTGCCCTGATGCTGGTGCTGAACAAGGAGACACTTAGAAAACTGACGCAAATGATCCAGAGGGTCTAGACAGTACTGCTAAGACAAGGCCTTCTCTCCATCACCCAAATCATGTTCAGATTAAGCTGAAAACATGACAAAGAAAACCTCTATATTGGATTCTGGCCACTGAGAAAGTTCTATTTGGACGCTGTTAAATAGCTCATGAAATTAAAACTCACACCTGAACTAAAAGTCTCCATCTTCTTTTGTTTGTGCTAAAATTCTAGAGCATATCCCATAAAATATTTTAAGGCAAGAAACTTCAAAAACTCCAGGAAGTATGTTTAGTGAGCATAAGAAGAAATCACTGAGCTATAGATATTTATGGCAAGTAAAAATTGGCTTTTATTAGTTACTTTTTCTAAATAACACTCTTATAAGTGCATTTTTAATAGGGAATTGACATGACTCTCTACTTATTATCATACAAGATTCTCTCTTTTACTTCTCTGTTACATTAATACAATTTAAAGAAAAAGGGGAATCCTGAATTTAAAAAAAAAAAAAAACTAATTGTTTTCCTTTGTTTCTCGCAAGAATTTTATCACAGATTCCCCTTAAATAAGAAGTATGGGGGCTTCTCTGGTGGCTCAGTGGTGAAAAATCCCTCCCTGCCAATGCAGGGTTTGATCCCTGGTCCAGGAAGATTCTATATGCCACGGAGCAACTAAGCCCATGTGCCACAACTACTGAGCCTGAACTCTAGAGACCAGGAGCCGCGACCGAAGCCCACGTACCCTGGGGCCCGCGCTCCACAACAAGAGGATCCGCCACAGCCAGAGGCCTGCACACCGCAACTAGAGAGTAGCCCCCACTTGCCACCACTGGAGGAAAGCCTGTAGCAGTGAATACCCAGCACAGCCAAACAATTTAAACATAACTAAATAAATAATTTCTAAGTTTTAAAAAAGAAGTTATCATTATTAAAAAAAAAAAAAAAAAGCATAGGATGGAAAGCACACAGGAGTCGGATTCCTGAAAAAACCTCTTCCACCGTTTGCCAGCTACGTGATGCTGTTAATTTGCTTAATATTACTGAGAACCAAGTTTCCAAGAGATCGGATATAACAATTATACACGACTCATGGGGTGGTTGTGAAAATAAAAAGAAAGAGCAGACAAGAAAAGGCTTTGCAGACCATAAAGTTCAATCAAGGGCTATTTTGTTGAATTAACATAAAATGTGTCCACAATGTGGTTTACATAAAATGTTCCATCATGCAGATGACCAAGAGGCCCAGTTTGAAGAAACTTCAGACAGGCTTTTTCCAGACTTTAGACCCTGACTTCCCTTTCCTCAAAGGATTTTCTTTAGAAAACATAAATTCTTTCTCTGCCCGTTTGATATGTAAATCCTTTTAAAGGCCTCTTGCTCCTTGTACCTTCCAGGAATGTCTTCCTCCAGGAACTGGGGGCCACCACTTTGAAACGTTAACATCAAGGAAAAGAGCCCTTCAGTCTCCCAGTTTCTGTGGTAGGGTAGGGGTCCAACTTCTAGGAGCACGTTGCTCCAAGTTGTAAAACTACCGTCTGTCACTGAAGATAGGAGAAAGTTTACTTTTCCTCTGAGAAAGATCCATTAGTAAATACAGGTGACCCCATTTCTTGGCTATTCAAAACTCTCCCATCCTTTGTTTCAGCAGAGTTAAGTTCAGATTTCAGTTCTGGCCTTTCTCCTCTGTTGCAACAGCCTTGAAGAAAGTCTTCCTCACCTGTTAAATTTTGTCTTGTAGGATTTCTGTTTTGGCATATGTTTGCAAACCAAATGAAGATATCCTGGGATTTATTTGCAGCAAAACTTAAGAGCCTCCCCAGCTTCACCAGTGACAAATAGGTTCTAGCTCTCCTTAGTCTTTAATAGACTGCAATGTCCTGGAGGCGAGGGACTGACCAAAAACCTGACCACGTCTAACAATGGCCTGTCTATGTGACCATGTATTCAACATGTGAATCAATGTGTTATAACTGAATCGGCATACATATCAGAGTTTCACTTATCAGAAGCCAAAGCACTTGAAATACTACCACAGGTGGTAGATCTGGTAATGCTGCAAAGCAGATGGCAAGATAAACACATTTTTAAAGTACTTTATTGAGGTATGATTGACATACAAAAAGCTGTATGTATTTAATGTACATGACTTGAAGAGTTTGGAAATAAGTATGCACCCATGAAACCATTACCACAATCTATGCCATAAACCTACCCATCACCTCCAAAAGTTTCCTCATACTCTCCTTACTCATCATGTTTTTGTGATAAGAACACTCAACATAAGATTTATCCTTCAGAAACTTTTTAAGTATATAATACAATATTGTTAACTATAGCCACTATTCTATGCAACAGATACCTAAGACTTATTCATCTTGTATAACTGAATCTTTGTACCTTTTGACTGATACCTCCTCATCTTCCCTAACTCCAGTCCTTAGCAACTGTGGTTCTGAGTCACTGCTTCTGTGATTTACATTCCTCTTGTAAGTGGTATGCAGCATTCTTCCTGCTGTCTGACTTAGTTCACTTAGTATAATATCCTCCAGGTTCATCCACATGGTTGCAAATGGCAGGATTTCCTTCTTTTTTAAGCTTGAATAACATTTCATTTCAGGTGTTTGCCACATTTTCTTTACCCATACATCTGTGGATGGACATTTAGGTGGCTTCCGTGTCTTGGCTGTCGTGAATAATGCTCCAATGAACATAAAAGTAAAGATCTCTATTTGAGATATTGATTTAATTTCCGTTCAATACATACCCAAAGTGGTTTTGCTGGATCATAGGGTAGTTCTACTTGGTTTTGAGAAAACCGAATACTGTTTTCACAGTGGCTGCATCTGTTTACGTTCCCAGCAGTAGTGCACAGAGGCTCCCTCTTCCTCTCACTCTCCCAACGTGTGTCTTTTGGTTTTTGGTTTGTTTGGGTTTTATTTTTGCTTTTGTTTTAAATAATAACCACCCTGATAGGTGTGAAGTGATATCTCATTGTGGTTTTGATTTGCATTTTTTCCCAGGTGACTGGTGATGTTGAGCATCTTTTCATATACCTGTTGGCCATTTGTATGTTTTTCCTTCAAAATCAATGCATTTAAATGCAACTTTATAAAATAGTGGCTTTGGAGATGGATTGTACATCCATAAATATACAAATCTCAAGAAATAGCAACATCAGACATTTGTCAACATTAAACATAATTTAAACCTAGTTAATTTAGCTCTAAAACATTTTACTGGAAGATGCAGAAAAAACAGATGTGGCACAGGTACAAGACAAATGAGCAGAGTACAGTCTTAGGAAGAAAAATAGAAAACCCTGAAATCCTTCCATAGTTTTCAAATACTTCCAGCATAAAGTAAAACACCTTAGCACATCAAAAATGTTGGCCAAATCTGGACAAGATCAAATCTCTCTTCTTTCTTTCTTTGCATTTGCTCCACTGCCCCTCACACTCAGTGTCTTCTTGTGAATGGAGAGGAACCTCCCCCTACATGTCAGATCCTGAAACAGCTAAATCTATTACCACGATCATCTAAAACCTTTGTTTACACAAGAGGGCTTGCAAATGGGTCGTCACATAATCACTGTGTCACATCCAAACCCAAAAGCCCTATGGAATCTCTTCCATCTCAATGTGGGTAGGACTCTGCATTTTTCAAAGCAAGTCCATCTATTGTCTTTCCATCACTAGCAGCAAGTTAAGTATTACTATTAAGTCCACTTTATTTGTGAGAAGTGTGATGTTGATTGAGTTTATTTCTTACAACTTTGTGAGTTTATATAAAAACCACATATTTAATATGCACAATTAGATGCAGAAAGGGTGTCAATTTCTTTCTCACGCGTCAAGACAGCACTTACGAAAGGCCTTCAGCCCATTTCTTTGTGGGGTAATCAGATCCCGTGCCCGAGTGCATGCGTGCTCAGTTGTGTCCAACTCTTTGCAATCCCAGGGACTGTAGCCCACCAGGCTCTTCTGTCCATGGGATTTCCCAGACAAGAATACTAGAGTGAGTTGCCATTTCCTTCTCCAGGGGCTCTTCCTAACCCAGAAATCTCCTGTGTCTCCAGCATTGGCAGGTGGATTCTTTACCCCTGAGCCACCTGGGAACAAATCAGATCCCAGGAGTGATAAAAAGTGATCTCTGTTTCTGTATGTTCCCAGAAGGGTGCTGGGACTGAAATGCATCCAGAGGGATAAAAGATGGACATAACATCACCAGGACAACCAACAGGGTTAAACTGAGTTTTTACCAGATTTCCCAGACCAGCAGGTAAACACATAACATAGACTTAGAATGACAGGTGCTTCTCTGTACAGTCACAGGGGCATAAAGGCCAGCGGGGCAGACTGGTCTTCTTCTTGGACCCAGATCCCTGAAAACACCTGCCTGCCTATGGAGCGCCTCACCACATACAGACAGAAACTGCCCCTCCAAAAGAAAGAATACTACTGAATCTCCAAATTGGTAAAGCCATCACCATGCTGCTAAATCCTTTATTCTTCATCTACACTAAAGGGATTTGTGTCCTTTGCCTGTCTCTTGATATTTCACTGTCAATCATCTTCTCCCTTGTGAAAAACATGCAGAGAATCAGAAAACAAATAAATAGTAGATCTGGTAGTTCAGAAATTCCAATTATACATCTAATACCCTTCTGCTGTCTCCTTAATATGTAAAGGAATCCTATAATATAAACTTTATAAATCACAGAACTGATCCCAAAGTTTATAATCAGAAAATAATAAATGCTTTAAGGTTGTTGAGGGAGTTCTTTCTCTGATTAGGATGTAGAACAGTGCAAAACACCATCATCCCCATGGTAACAATAAGGAGGAAAAAAACTACTTTTCTATAAAGCTATCAAAGAGCAGTGGCAATAAAAAAAAAAGAAGCATTAATGAGCTATTAATATGTTCCAGAGAGAGACAAGCAAAGGGCTGAATACATCCTTAGCAGTAAATCCAATCCGACTTTGCAAATCCCAAGCAAAGTTGCCATAGATGGAAGAGGAAGTGATTAGGAGACACCAGCCAGGTTTTAACTGTGAGGGCAGGCAAAAGAAAGAAAAATCTATAATAGCTCATATATAAAAAGGATAGTTCAGCCAACATATCTCCAATCTTCCACCCCCTAGCAATTTTTCTGACTAAGTAACAGAGATAATTATGAGGACAGAGCTAAAAGACAGAAAAAAAAATTGATCATTTCAATGGTGTTCAGACCCCAGGACACTGTAAAACCTGAAGCCATAAGTAAGTCATAACTAACTAAGCTAAAAATCAAACCATTTCAAGCTCAAACGTGGGAAGATCAGAAGGATTGATGTGTCCCTTAGTTAGGAACACTGGGGATTTCCCTACCTCGCCTTTTGTAAATAATGCTGTGATGAGCATAGGTGTGCACATATCTTAACAAATTTGTTTCGTATTCTTTGGTTAAATATCCAGAACTAGAATAGCTGGACCATTTGATAGTTCGATCCTTAATTTTTTGAGGATTCTCCATACTGTTTTCCATAGTGGCTGTACCAATTCACATTCCCACCAATAGTGTAGGAGTATTTCCTTTTCTCCACACACTCTCCAACACTTATGCTTTCTTTCCTTTTCAATGAAGGCCATTCTAAGGGGTGTGACATGATATCTCATTGTAGTTTTGATTTGCATTTCCCTTATAATTAGTGATGTTGAATGTCTTTTCATATGCTTATTGGTCATCGCTATGTTTTCTTTGGAAGAGTGTTTATTCAACTCCTCTGCCCCTTTTTTAATGGGATGTTTGAATTCATGTTGTATGAGTTATTTATATATTTTGGATATTAACCCCTTATCGGAGACATGATTTGCAAATATATTCTCCCAGTCAGTAGGTTGTCTTTTTCATCTTGTTAATGATTTCCTTTGCTGCACAGAAACTTTTTCATTTGATTAGTTCTCACTTGTTTATTTTTGCTTTTATTTCCCTTGACTAAGAGATATGTACAAAAAAATTTTGCTAAGACTCATGTCAAAGAGCATACTGCCTATGTTTACTCTAGGAGTTTTATGGTAAGCATACAACCTAAGTGTTCATCAAAGAATGAATGGATAAAGAAGATGTGATACATGTATATATAACATATGCCATTTTTACCCAGTGTTACTTCAATTAGCCTGGAAGAGGGCATGGCAACCCACTCCAATATTCTTGTCTGGAGAACCCCATGGACAGAGGACCCTGGCGGGCTATGGTCTATGGGGTTGAAAAGAGTCGGACACGTCTGAGCGACTAACAGACACACACTTCAATTAGAGAGTGGAACATGCAATATTTAGTAGAAGATTGAATAAAGTATACAGGTAACCTTTATTAAGCAATAAATAAATGTCAATCACTGTATTTCACTCCTGCATTTCATCTTTGCAACAGCCATATAAGAAAAATGCTATTACTTTCCCAATTTGCAGATGAAGTGCCTGAGGCTCCGTACCGTCACCAAACTAGGAAAAGTCAAAATTCCCATTTGTCATCACTCCTGATGAAGTAATCACTCATCGTGTTAATGCTACAGGTTCTCCATCTACTTCATTCTCGAAGCACTATTGTGAGGTTGCAGTGGCTGACGTAGTAGAACCAAGGACCCTAAGAACTGAAGTAACTTGCCCAGAGTCACAAGCCAGCCACCGGCATCGCCAGTAACATGAAGCAGCTGTGTCTGCTATTAACCAGCAAATGCTATGCTGGCTCCCTGGCTTTATATCAGCAGGGTGCAGCACTGTCATGTGAAGCCCTAGCAGACACTATAACTCCATGCTTCCACTGCACTGCTTATAAAATGCCCAGATAAGATAAGAGATATTTATGAAGGGTTATTTGAAGGAAATGAGCCCATCCATTTCTTTATAATCTAGAGCTAAAGCCCAATCATCAGAACGTTGCAGGCTCAGAACATATTATCCTGGCCTGCTGCAAAATTGCTTTTCCTGAGTTCAACATTCTGTCCTCGGTGCTTACTGAGGGATGAGTCAAGAAAACATTCCACGAATCCCATAAATGTGTTTGCAACAGAGAAGTCATAAGAGAACATTTTTACCTTGCCTCCCTTACTCTCCTATTGATAAGGTGAACATCCCAATGAGAACTATCCTTTAAAATTAGATACGGGGTGAAACTTTACATTCCTTGAGAATTTTCCTTAGCATTTATTCTATTTTTTATTTTAAAAACACAAAAATAGTGCTTACCCTGTGCCGGCCACTGTTTTAAATGCTTTACTAATACTGGCACATTTGATTTACTCCTCATAACATGCCTATATAAGGAAGTTACTTCTATCATTCTTATTAAGTTAATGAAGAAACAGAGGCACAGGGTGATTACTAAACTTGCCCAAGGTCATACAGTTAATAAGTATTTGTTTTTTTTTCTTCACTTACAATTTGAAAACAAGTGTGTTTGCTTTCTCACTGGGTTTGCTAGGAGGTTTGGAAGCAGAATTTTTACCCAACCCTAGAATTTTTGTAGGATACTTTACCTGTAAACATGCATTTTGTCTTCCTTTGAAGGTTTTTTTTTTTTTTTTTTTTTTAATTTATTTGGCTGCACTGGGTCTTAGTTGCAGCATGCAGGATCTAGTTCCCTGAGCAGGGGTCAAACCCAGGCCCCGATTGGGATCATAGAGTCTTAGCCACTGGACCACCAGGGAAGTCCCTGTTTTGAAGTTCTGATATTGCATTGTATTGCATTTTCTTTGTTCCTGGATGGATAGATATATGAATAAAAATAACAATGGAGACAAAGACTGAGATTTAGATAAAACTACAATTAACATGGGCGATTCCTATATATGAAAACAAGTTCTTTGTAACATTAGATCAAGGGGAAATAATCATTTCTGTACTTGATTAAAGGTTTAATATGAATTCAAATTAAATAAAATTATGAAACAAAGATTTAAAGGTAATTCAAATAAGAAACTAAACATGTTTAGGCAAAAGGGAGGAGGATGGCAATTTTTTTTTTTTTTGGCAATTTTTACTATGAAAGAAAGTGAAAGTGTTAGTTGCTCAGCCCTCTCTGACTGTTTCCGACCCCAAGGACTGTAGCCCACCAGTTTGCTCTGACCACAGAATTCTCCAGACAGGAATACTGGAGGGGGTAGCCATTCCCTTCTCCAGGGGATCATTTCAATCCAGTGATCGAACCCAGGTCTCCTGCACTGCAGGCAGATTCTTTACCATCTCAGCCACTGGGTTATATAATTTTTAACATATAATGATAATTTTCTAATGCACAAATTCAATGGGTTCAGGAGAAAAGGTAAAAACATATACTGGAGTTTGTCATTGTGCTGCCCAGAGTTAATAGTTTTTTAAAGCAATTTTTCTTTACAGGGTCCAGAAAAGCAATAAATTTAACAAGGCACAGGAAAGCAATCAGGAGCCCAAGCATAAAGACCACATACTAGAACACAGTGACACTAAGAAATACCTGTTCTTGTCTTTTGTTGCAAATAAGATCCTTCAGCGACAATAGATTTTCCTTTATAATCACTCACAGCCAATTCCAATTTCATACAGAGGTGAGAGTTTAGCTCTGCAGCTGAACCAAAGCTCCTTCACATGGAGAAGTAGTTTTCAACTTTGTCTCTATGATATTCCTTTGTCTGAAAAGGGACAAGAAGAACTGTTCCCATGGGCAATGGATGGCGTCTGTGAAAAGAAACACCCATTTATTTGGATGCTCTTTCTTTATCAAGTTACTTACTTATTCACTGATCATTCTTCCAGGAAGCATGCTAAAGATACCACCAACATCATTATCTCAGCAGAGAAACTGAGAAGCCAGCTGAACATTTCTTTGACCAAAAGTATTACATTTTATAGGCAACAGTCTCCCTTGTGTGTGGGAAGTGGTAGGAGTCTGCTTCATTTCTGTGTGCTGCGTTCACAAATACCACAGGCTCTGTGGCTTCCACAGAGAAGTTTTTCTCACATCTCTGGAGGCCAGAAGTCGAAAATCAAGGCGTCAGCAGGGTTCATCCTTCTGAGGCCCTTCTCCTCGGCTCGTAAACGCCACCTTCCCCCTGTGTCGTCACATGGGCTTCCCCCTATATGTGTCTGCGTCCTACTTTCTGCTTCTTCTGTTGGGAATGGCCTCATTTTACCTTAATTACCTCTTTTAAAACCCCCATCTCAGGACTTCCCTGGCAGTTCAGCAGTTCGGACTTCACCTTCCGATGCAGGGGGTGTGGGTTTGATCCTTGATCAGGGAGCTGAGATCCCACCATGCTTGTAGCCAAAAACAAAAAACAAAAAAACATAGAACAGAAGCAATATTGTAACAAATTCAATAAAGACTTTTTAAATGGTCTATTAAAAAGCAGACTTCACTTTGCCTGCAAAGGTCCATATAGTCCAAGTTATGGTTTTTCCGTTAGTCATGTACACACGTGAGAGTTAGACCATAAAGAAGGCTGAGCACCAAAGAATTAATGCTTTAGAACTGTGGTGCTGGAGAAGATTCTTGAGAGTCCCTTGGACAGCAAGGAGATCAAATCAGTCAATCCTAAAGGAAATCAACCCTGAATATTCACTGGAAGAATGGATGCTGAAGCTGAAGTTCCAAGAATTTGGCCATCTGAAGCAAAGAGCAGATTCACTGGAAAAGACCCTGATGCTGGGAAAGATTGAGGGCAAAAGGAGAAGAGGGTGGCAGAGGATGAGATGGTTAGAGAGCATCACTTGACTCACTGAACATGAGTTTGAGCAAACTCTGGGAGATAGTGATGGACAGGGAAGCTTGGTGTGCTGCAGTCCATGGGGCTGCCAAGTCAGACATGACCCTGCAACTGAACAACAACAAATTAAAAAAAAAAAAAATCTCCAAATACAGTCACATTCTGAGGTATTAGGGGGTTAAAAGACTTCAACATATAAGAGTTTTAGGGGACTTCAACATATGAGAATTCAGCTCATAAGACCATCTGGATGCTCAGGCTTCCTCATGTCTCTACCAGATTCTGAGCAGACTCTATTTTGCAGCCAAGAGATCAATCACAGCAGCCCCCATTTCTCAGAAGCCACATGAATGACTTAAAAAATTGATGATTTTCTGCCAAGAGCCAGAAGACCTAAGGGAGAGAAAGATTTTGACCACAAAATAAAGCTCTCAGTTTTTTAAACTCTTCCATGACATAAATATGAGTTGAGAAAATACCCTAAACTAGAAAATCAAAATCGTAGGAATAAAAGTGACATTTTAAATTTGAGTCCCCAACAAGGTACGAAGAGAGCGCTCAAAGGAGAACAGAACAGGAGTTGAAAACTGAGAACAGGGAGCCACCACTCCTTGGGAAAACTTAAATTGTGTCCTCTTTCTGTTTCAACATGGAACTTCCCATGACAACACCCTCATCAAATCAAAAAATTGAAATAAAATTGGAAAGGACAGCTTACATCTGAATCAATGCAGACCTCCTCATGGTCAGCGAAGATGCTGGCCAGGCTGTCAATGTCGTCTATGAGTAAAACAAAAGGAGGCTCACTAGCCTCCCTATACTCGCTGTGTACTCTGAACATTCCAGGTATCCTCACTGTTTGCACAGTTTGAGTCAAACAGCTCAGCCTCCTGTAATATGAACCCTAGACACATTTCATCAAATCCAGATCTTTCTATGGATATCCATAGCCTGTTAGAACTGGAGAGGATATTTATTACACTCACCAAATCCAGTGTCCTCCAGGTAGCCCATGTGATGTGGACAGCTTTCTCAGAAGAGGGCTGGTAGTCAAAAAGTTTGCAGAATGCAAACTTTACATGGTCTGTGGTTTGTTGTTTTTTGAACCCTACATACTTCTCAGAGCCTCACTGTTGCTAAAATGTATAGTTTCATACATTTTTATAATATTAATAGAACATATAATAAGTATTATATAAACTTTAATATTTATCATATTAAATTTTATACATATCATATAATACATAATGTGATCTATTCATACATAGGTATTATATGTGAAAGTGTTAGTCGCTCAATCACGTCTGACTCTTTGCGACCCCATGGACTGTAGCCTGCCAGGCTCCTCAGTCCATGGAATTCTCCAGGCAAGAATACTGAAGTGGGTTGCCATTTCCTACTCCAGGGGATCTTCCCGACCCAGGGATCAAACCCGGGTCTCCTGCATCGCAGGCAGGTTCTTTACTGTCTGAACCACAAGGGAAGCCCCAGGTATTATATACATAAACTTTAATATTTTAGTTTGAATACTTCATGGAGTATACAGTTTTTTTACAACTTTCTTGACTTTCCAAATCAGGAAAGGAGTAGGTAAAGGCTATATATTGTCACCCTGCTTATTTAACTTATATGCAGAGTATATCATGCAAAATGCCAGGCTGGCTGAAGCACGATCTGGAATCAAGATTGCCAAGAGAAATATCAATAACCCCAGATATGCAGATGACACCACACTTATGGCAGAAAGTGAAGAAGAACTAAAAGAGCCTCTTAATGAAAGTGAAAGAGGAGAGTGAAGAAGCTGGCTTAAAGCTCAACATTCAGAAAACTAAGATCATGGCATCCGGTCCCATCACTTCATGGCAAATGGATGGGGAAATGGTGGAAACAGTGACAGACTTTATTTTGAGGGCTCCAAAATCCCTGCAGATGGTGACTGCAGCCATGAAATTAAAAGACACTTCCTCCTCAGAAGAAAAGTTATGACCAACCTAAACAGCATATTAAAAAGCAGAGACATT
The DNA here is from genome assembly GCF_019320065.1 of Cervus canadensis. Lineage (NCBI taxonomy): Eukaryota > Metazoa > Chordata > Mammalia > Artiodactyla > Cervidae > Cervus > Cervus canadensis. The sequence continues at coordinate 61,771,474 of NC_057403.1, forward strand.
ACTTTGTCAACAAACGTCTGTCTAGTCAAGGCTATGGTTTTTCCAGTGGTCATGTATGGATGTGAGAATTGGACCATAAAGAAAGCTGAGCACTGAAGTATTGATGGTTTTGAACTGTGGTGTTGGAGAAGACTCTCAAGAGTCCCTTGGACTGCAAGGAGATCTAACCAGTCCTAAAGGAGATCAGTCCTGAATATTCATTGGAAGGACTGATGCTAAAGCTGAAACTCCAATACTTTGTCCACCTGATGCAAAGAACTGACTCTTTGGAAAAGACCCTGATGCTGCGAAAGACTGAAGACAGGAGGAGAAGGAGATGACAGAGGATGAGATGGTTGGATGGCATCACCGACTCAATGGACACGAGTATGAGTAAACCCCGGGAGTTGGTGATGGACAGGGAGGCCTGGTGTGTTGCAGTCCATGGGGTCAAAAGAGTCGGACACGACTGAGCAACTGAACTGAACTGACCCCAGAAGCACTGTTACAGAGACAGTTCTTAGAGCACCTTGAGAAATGCAGATGTAGTCCAATTGCCTCATTTAACAGATTAAGAAACAGAGGACACAAGATTGATGCCACGTTCCCAGGGCAGTGCCAAGATCAGGACATAAATATCCCAATTCCCAGTGTCCTTTCTTCTATGTCACTGAACTTCTTCCTAGTGAATACTGGTCTGTGGACTTGGACAGAAGGCCTCTGGAGATAATCATTCAAGAAATCTGAATCTTTGAGTTTGAATGTAACTTCTGACATAATGATGTATTTAATCCTCATATAAAATATACCAAATACTATACAAAATTTTGGATTTGGCCTATGAATGGAGTATTCAAATAAAGAAAAGAATTCTTATGAATTAAACATATTTAAATTCTCACATCAATAAAACTCTTCCACAGGTTAACAGAGTCTGGTCAATACATATTATCATGAACAGTAGCTTGCAAAAGTGTGAGCAAGAACATGGACAAAGGAAACCTTTACAAACACCAAATTCTTAGCTAGAATATCTGTCGCCTTGTTTTCTGACCATTTATGAAAAACACAATTTCAATTTCATTTTTTCTTTCCAAAAGAATAGGAGTACCAAAGCAATTATCCTTCAACTAAAAAAAATTTTTAAAAAGAAAGCAATAAAGAATGAAAATGCTTGAATAAATAGGTATTTTCAACTTCTTTCAAAAAAAAAACAAACAGGAGTACCAGGTACGTACAGGATGCCCCATTAAACTGAGTCTTAGAAAAACAAGTAGATTTGTAATATAAGCAGCTGTCAAATGTTTCATAAGATATACTTACACTATATTTTTTCTCTATATCTGGCAATTCTGCCTATGAAGAATACTTACTCTTGGTGAAAAGGCCTTCAGGAAAGTAACAGATAAAAATGTCATTAGAAAGTAAAAGTTGAAACTTCCCTGGGGTCCAGTGGCTAAGACTCTGTGCTCCCAGCCCCGGAGACCCAGGTTCGATCCCTGGTCACAGAACTAGATCCCACATGCCGAAACTAAGACTCAGCACAGCCAAATAAATATATAAGAAAGTATAGCTTGATAGTAAGGAAAAGCCAGAAAAGGCTAATAATCATTCAATAACTGAAGCTCAATTCTGAGATTTAAACTCAACTATCAGAGAGACGAAGGGATACATTTATGGATGAAATTACATTTTCTGCATTCCCAATTTGAGCCTTAATGAAAACTACCAAAAGCCAAACTGTGTTTTAAAATGGAAGTCTGTATCTATGTCAGAGCAAACAAAAATTTTAAGAACTATTCCATACATAACTCATGTATGGACTAGTTTCTTTGTGTGTGATTAAAACTGTTTAATATGTGTCTACTCCAGACTGTGGTGTCAGTCCTGAGCTCCAAGCATGGCATATGTTAGCATTCAGGAAACTTGTGAATAAATGAATGCATGAACAGTCAATTCCCACCTCATTTTTACATTGGCACTCTGACTAACATTAGGGAAAGAAAACTAAAATGTTCTCATGACCCAGACTGGTAAGGTAAGAGGTGTGCTGCTGGGTGTGCTCTGGTCAAGTTTGCAACATAGCAACATAAGCAACATAGAGGGAAGAAAAGACATGGAGCTGAACAAAACAATTAATAAAAGCTGACCAAGTGTACTAAGAATCCAAAATTGAAAAGACCCTGAAATCTCATCACCACCATTAAGGGATAGGCCCACCTTAAAAGGGGTGAAATGAACTGCGTGGGGATGAACAGCAGTTAAAATTATATTGCTAAAATACATTGGAGACAAGTAGCATCCTCATCCCAGAAATAGATACTTATTTATCTGTTTATGAACTATTTTTTTCTCTACTGAGTAATTAAAGATATAAAACTCACAGGTATTAAAGAATTAAGTCATTCAAGATGGACTTTAGTGTCCTGAGGGAAAAAAATACCTTCCTATGAGAAAGTGATAAATTCCAAATATGAGAAGGCCATGACGAGAGTTAATCACATGCTTAAGTCCAAAGCCAGACTTCAGTGTTCCTGGGCCAGATTCATCAAGAATCAGACCTTCTTTGAGAACTTGATTTGATAATTCACTGCTGATTTAGCTCCCTACTGCATTCCTGAAGTAGAAAAATGAGAGACCCAATGCAAGGCAACCAAGGGTAGGGCTGTCCTTAATCCATCCTGCCAGCGCACATCTCTGTCTTGTTTATTCTTCCTGGAAGCAGAAGCCAAGTTATGGGTAGGCCTGTGATGGGTAGAGAGGGATGGAGCAGAAGCAGGTATGAAGAGCCTTCAGGCCATGGTGCAGAATAACACCTGTGAAAAGAAAGAGGGAAGGCAGATTAGGGAGGAAGAGCCTTATTCCATTGCAGTTCTGAGAAATTTCAACCAGACCGATGGTTGATTAAAAGTCGCTTGGTAAAGGAGGCTGTGTTAAGCAAAAATGTGCCAATACTAGCAGCCTCCATCGTGCCGGGTCGTGACTGAAAGCAGCCCAGGAGAAGCCTGGTCTCAGCGTGAGGACAGTGGCGTAGCCAGACTGGCGGCAGCTGGTGCTGTCCATCAACTGTGCTCTCAGCTGCAGGGCCTCTGGATGGAGAGCTTCGCTGGGCACTTCCACGGCCACTGAGGCATCACAGACATATGCCAACGTGGCGTGGGGACTCTGGGTCAAATCACGCTGTATGCTGAGACATCTCAAATGTGACAAGATGTTAATGAAAACTTTGTAAAGTGTATTAACTGAGGCACTGCTTTCTGAAACAGACCATGCAAAACATAATTTACCACTTGCTACATGATTCAGTGTCTTTGCTTGGAAGATTAATTATTAGACCCTCAGGTAATAACAATAATGTCCTCAGGAACCACTGGTGTGTATTAGCTCTTCTGCTAAGTGGTGTAAGTCTAATAACTCTACTGGTAACATTTTTGTCATTTTATAGTTTCATGATCCCCCATCGGATGGCCATCTGTCACTGCTTTGTTTATTTATTTGTTTATTTATTTTTGCTGTGCTGGGTCTTCGTTGCCACGCTTGGGCTTTCTCTAGTTGCAATGAGCAGAGGCTGCTCTTCATGGCGGTGCACCGGCTTCGCGTTGCGGTGGCTTCTCTTTTGTGGGGCAGAGGTTCCGCGCACACAGGCTTCAGTAGTTGCAGCGCATGGGGAGTAGTTACGGCTCACGGGCTTAGTTGCTCCATGGAATGTGAAATTTGCCTGGACCAGGGATGGAATCTGTGTCCCCTACATTGGCAGGAGGATTCCAATCCACCATACCACCGGGGAAGACCTGTCACTGCTTTCCACTGTTAAATGTTCCTACCTCTACAAGTCCTCCCTGTTTATGGTTCATTTTTGGTATAAAAATGTTCAATTTAATATAAAAATAGAAAGAATGGTATGAATGAGATTCCCAGACAATCACCAGCTTCTACAACTATTAACACTTGACTAGTCTTGTTCCGTTTATACTCCATCCATTTCCCCCTCCTCTAAAATATTCAGAAGCAAATACCCAGACATCACATTATTTGATTGTAAATATTTTGGTATATATTTACTGTAAATATATATTTATATGCATTTATATCTTTATAATATGTTTTATATATTAATACAGTAAATAATATATATTTCAGTATATATATACTGTAAATATTTCAGTATATAGTTTTTAAAACATAACATCATTATTTCAAAGGAACCATACTACCATTGTCAAGACATTTTTATAGTAATTACTTACCATCAAATATCCAAATATTCATATTTCTCCAATTGGTTCATAAATTTTACGTGTGCTTTTTCAACAAGGAGCTAAATTAGATCCACACGTTGCTATTAACTGATATATCTTTTTTAATCTACATTTCCCCTCCCTCTCTTTTTCCTCTTCTTCTGTTGGTAACATACTTGTTGAATATAACAAGTCGCTTTTCCTGTAGCATTTCCACCTCATAGATTTTGCTGATTTTATCTCTGTGAAGCATTTTAAGGTATTAGTCATTCCTCCTGTATTTCTTGTAAAAGGATCTACATCCTTGAGTAGATCTTCTAGTAGACTTACTGTAAATATATATTTATATTTATATGTTTATAATATGAATGCATATAAATATATATTTACAGTAAATATATGCCATGGTATATATTAGTAGGCTCACAGGGAAAACATTCCAAACTTCTTGAAAGTCTCTCAGTTTGGCTTTAGGCTTTGTATTTGAATGGACTGTAGCTGAGTATAATACACCTTCCTCATTTTTTTCCTTTTGCTTCTTTGTGCAAGTCACAGATTTGGATAGTAATTACCAGAATCAGGCTTCCAACCCATTTCTGTTCTGAGTATTTCTCGGTTTAGTCTTTCGGAGAGGAATCATACTACAGAAACACTTGATTGAGGGATACCAAAATTCCGATTCTCTCATTCACTCTTGCCTTTAACAAACCATTTACATATAAATTATTCCAATTCCTCATCTGTAAAGCAAGGAAATAAGAACTAAGGTTTTCTCCTGTTTCAACAAAGTCACATGAACAAAGACCATATGTCTTTCTCAAAAAAATTATCTCTAAGAATGAATTCATTCACAAGCTATACCCTGATCCCATCTTAGGTGAGAAAAACTCCATGTATAATGAATTCAGGTGACCACTACCACTACTGCCACTGACTCTTAGGAACTACAAACATAAAAGATAAAAGTTTAATGTTGAAAGCAGTAGTACAGCTGAGAGAGTAATTTTTACTGTTTATAGTAAATTTGCTAAAGATGTATATTATTTTACCAAGCAATTTTATCACTAAAAGCTAATAAAATATTTTTACCTGTGAATATATATATTTTTTTAATCTTGAGATTCAAGTAACTTTTTAGTTTATTGAGATATGATTGACAAAAATATATATGTTTAAACAGTATGTGATTTTTTGAAGATGTAAAACATTATGATTTAACATACATGTATAGTGAAATGATTATCATAATCAAGTTAACACACATTACTTTACACAAATCATCACCACACATAGTTACCTTTGTGTGTGTGTGTGTGGTATGAACATTTAAGATCTACCATCTTAGCAACTTAAAGCATACAATACAATGTTGTCAAGTATAGCCAACATGCTGTACGTTAGATTCCAGAATGCACCCATCTTAAAACTGAAAAACGTGTCCCCTTTGACCAGCAACTTCCCATTGCCTCCCACCCGCAGACGCCGTCAGCCACTGCTCCACTTGCTGAGTCCATGAGCTCACACTCCAGACTGCACACAGCGAGAACAGGAAGTGTCTGTCCTTCTGTGTTTGGGGCATCCCACTTAACACAATGGCCTCCAGGTTCATCCATGTCACCACAGATGTCAGGAATTCTTTATTTTACTGCTGAATAACGTTCCATGTAGATACATTTTATTTATCCATTTATCCACTGATAGAAATGTAGGTAGTTTTCATATCTTGGCTATTGGGAATAATGCTGGAAGGAACATGAGGATGCAGATACCTCTTTATAAGATACAGATTTCATTTCCTTTGAGTATATATCCAGAAGTGGGATTGCTAGATCATATGGTAGTTTTATTTTTAATTTTTTTTAAGAACTTCTATACTGTTTTCCATAATGGCTGTACCAATTTACATTCCTACCAACCATGTATGAGGATTTCCTGTTCTCCAAACTCCAACCAGTGTTTGTTATCTCTTGTCTTTATAGCCATCTTAACATCTTTGAGGTAATACCTCACTGTGGTTTTGATTGGCATTTACATGATGAGTAGTAATAAGCACCTTTTCATATACCTGTTTGTCATTTGTATGCCTTCTTAGGAAAAATGTCTATTCAGGTCTTCAGCCTGTTATCTAATCGGGTTACTTGGTTTTTACTATTGAGTTGTATGAGTGCCTTATATTTCTTAGATATTAACCTCCTACTGGATAGATGTTTGTAAATATTTTTCTCCCATTCCATAAGTTGCTTTTTCATTTTGTAGACTGTTTCTTTTGTTGTACAGAAGCCTTTTAGTTTGATGTAGACTCACTGCTGATTTTTGTTACTTGTAGTTTTGATGTCATATCTAAAACATTGTTGCCAACGCCAGTGTCAAAGGGCTTTTCCCCATGCTTTCACCTAGGGGTTTTATGCTTTCATGTCTTACATTTTAGTTCTTAATCCATTTTGTGTTAATTTTGTGAGTGGTGTAAGATGGGGGGTCCAATTTCGTTTTTTTGCATGTGAATATTCAGTTTTCTCAACACAATTTATTGAAGAGACTATTCTTTCTCCATTGAGTATTCTTGGCTCCACTGTTAATTATGAGTTGACTATGTATGTTTGGCAGAAGGGTTGGACACAACTTAATGACTTAACAACAAAACGTACATGTGGGTTGGTTTCTGGGCTCTTGATTCTGGTCCATTAGTCTATACCTGAGGCACCGGCAAGCACAACTCCTGCAGGGTCACGTAACAAAGGGTGTTGGTGGTAGGGCCAAGGCCAAAGGAGTATGTAATCACATTTGCAGAGAAAGGAGCTGTTTCTGGATCTAGCTGGGATGATGGCTGGCAGTTAAGCAGCCTGAGCCATGGGTTTGCCTTCTCAAAACAGCCCTCATTGGTCTTGTGCTTCCGTGGTATTTAACAGTCTCCTTCCTAGATTCCAAATCCTCCACTAAGGCACTCTTGCCCAAAATGGCTGCAAATTATGATTGCTGAGCGGAAATACAAATGGGGGACTCATGCCATCTTGCTGACATCACTCTGTAGAAATATTATTTGCTAAAATTTTTATTTCACCTTTTAGAATTAGGTTGTGGGTATGTGTGCCTTTCTGCCTGATTTAACATTTGTTCAGGTTTTACCCAAAGAAATCCTTTCAGGGCATGTTTATAAGAGATTCTAATCAAAACTTAAATAAGCATTCTTCATTAGTGAAACCAAGAACATGTTTCTTAACTTTTCTAAAACTTCTAACACAACTAAAACTTGTATGTACCAGAAGACAGAAACCTCTGCAGACTAGCATCATCTAAAGCAAATCTTTGAAGATGAGGGTAGGGCAACAAATGGGTAATGAACCATCCAGAGCTTGCTTTGAGAGGCACTCCATTTGAAAAGAGCATTGTCAAGCTGACAGAAGCATTTGTCTCGGTAAATATTCCTCTTCATTCCTAAGGCATTCAACCATGAGAAGGTGAGCAAAGACAGCAGTCTAAAAGTCTCTAATGAATACTTGTAACATCCAGGCTGAAAGATTCTTGATCTATCTGCCCCTTGTGAAAAACGGCAAGAACTGGAGATGGGAATTAAAAATGAGGGGGGCTTCCACTTCCAACCATGATGGGCCAGTCTGCAGCAAAAATTAACCTCTCACCAAGAAAATCTTCAAAAGATGAATAAAATACAGAAAACATCAAGTTGCAGATATCAGAGAGCTACCAAGGCAGCCAGAACTCAAGGAACGTGTTACTGGAGAGAAACGAAGCCCAGAGAAGTGACCTTAACATTCTGGGCCCCATTTCCTTTAGGCATTTGATAATTCATGTAATACACAGGCCAGAAGGGCTTTTTAATCCAAAATAAGGAGGGCATATGCCCCCAGTTTATGTAATGATGCCAATCTAACTTTCACATTAAAATCTGAAAAGGACATTGCAAGAAAAGTCTAATATCCATCATGAACATAGTTGCAAAATTGATTTCAACATGCCATGAATATATTAAAAATGTAACACATTTCAATCTGTTGAAATTTATTCCAGGAATGCAACATTGTTCCCACGGCCAAAGAAAGAAAGGAGGGAGGGAGGGAAAGAAGGAAGAATGGAAGAAGAGGGAGGGAGAAAGGAAAGAAAGAAGAAAGGGAGGGAGGGGAAAAGTCAAACAATTCACTACACTAGAAGAAAAGAAAAAAAAAAGATCTCGATAGATGTCAGAAAAAGCACTTGAAAAAATTCATTATAGAATGAATAGAAGAATCTGACATTAGTTTGATATTGAGATTCATCTACAAAAATACCTACAACATCATGTTTAACAGCAAAATATTGAAACCTCACCTCCTATGATCAGGAATATGATAAAATACCCTCTATCACCTCTTCTCCTCCACACTGCAGTCTAGGTCCTTGGCTGTGCACAGAGGTAAGTAAAACAACAAGCAAAGCATAAAAATGGAAAAGTAAATATTCCTGTGATCGGTCACAGACCATACAGTTGTTTATCTGGCATATCCAAACATATTCTACAGAAAAACTATCAAAATGAATAAGTGAATCTAGAAAAATTGCTCATTAAAGTCAGAATGAAAAAGTTTCATTATTATCTACCAGGAAGAAGTAGAAAATGAGTTTTTTAAGTGATAGTTATAAAAGCATAAAGAATACTTACAGATTACCCTAACAAAATATATACAATACTTCTTCACAGAAAACTGAAGACATTATTGAGAGAAAATGTAAAAGAGCTAAACAAATAGGACAAAGTTTATGAATTTTACACATTAGAGAGACAGTAATTATTTCTAAACTGATATATTCATTCAATACAATCCAAAAGAAAATTCCAGCTGTATTTTTATATTGTGTAAATTGAAAACTGATATTAAAATATGTATGTGAATTTAAAGTCCACAGATAAGACAATTTTTAAAGTAAACAAAGTTGAAGGATTCACATTACTAGGTATTAAGACTTGTTATAGGGAGGGAGGTTCAAGAAGGAGGGGACATGTGTTTATCTATGGCTGATTCACGCTGATGTATGACAGGAAGCAACACAACAGTGTAAAGCAATTATCTTTCAATTAAAAATAAATTTTAAAAAGAATTTCTATTAAAAGAAAGACTTCTTAAAGGAAGGGATGATCAAGAGAGAGGGGACAGATGTATACCTATGGCTGATTCATGTTGATATATGGCAGAAACCATCACAGTATTGTAAAGTAACTATCCTCCAATTAAAAATAGAATTTTAAAAAAAACTTCTAAAACTATAGTAATTAAGACAATGTGGCATGACACAAAGATAGAAAAATATTCCAATTAAAGAGACTAGAGTTCAAAAGCATAGCTATATAATTGGTGAATCTGTAGGCAACACTTCAATGAGGTGCTAGAAAGAAAGGTCCTCTCAATAAAAGGAAATGCATCACTTGGATTTCAACATGGAAAAATTACCCTCAACCCCTCCTCATACAATACACAAAAGCATTCTAGAAGTCTTAAAGACCTAAACACTAAAGGCAAAGTGATAAAGCTTTCATGATAAAAACATAGGGGAAAAATACTGATGAGCTTGGAATTATTTTCAAAAACATATGCCACAAATTACTCTTATCTAGAATGTTTGTATGTCAGTGTGTGTATATAGGCTATACAAAAAGACAGACAATGCAATAGAAAAGGTTAACATACACTTTACCTCCCTCTCCCCTCAAAAAAAGATATCCAAATGGCAAATAAACAAATGAATAGGTTAAAACCTCATCAGTCATCAAGAATATACAAATGAAAATTAAAACCACAATGATATACCTCAGTACACAAACTGGAAGAGCTAGAAATAAACAATACAAAAAATACTAGCATTCCTAAAGCTCTGGTGAGGATGTGAGCAACTGGAGACAGCATGCATCGCAGGAGTGAGTGTCAATTTGCACAAACACACAGGAAAACTCTTTGGCACTGTTGTTAAATGAAAACGACTTGTGTGTATTGCGGGACCGAACAAATGAGAAAATACATAGATATTATTACGAGTCCTGTTTCTTGCTATAGAAGTAAAAAACAGGTACTGAACGAGCAAAGTCAAAGGACACTATTGAATGGACTGGAATTAGAAGCAACAGAAAAATACGACTTCAGCAGTTTCTAGTGAAGGACCCAAAGCCAGTGACACCCCAGAAGAACTGGATTCCAGGCCTCGGCTTCTAAATGCCACTCCTCTCTTGGGAACATTATGGAGTAGCCACCAGATGAGCCTGGAACTCCTCAGCATCTCGCAAGAATCATGATTGGATGCTTAAGGTAAATTGGAGGAAACTTTGAAAAAAAAAAAAAAAAAGGAGGACATTTACAAAGCATTTGAGTATCTTCCAACACTTTTTAGCTAATTACAAAATAAAATAAATTTATAATGGGAAAAATAGGTAACAACTTAACCGAGTAATCAGAATGAGGATCACAAAGAGGCAAAACATCAACAAAAAGATGCAGATGTAATTGCATGAGGACACATAACACTTCTGTGGTATTCAATCCCAACCTCAATCCATTCACGAGGAAACATCAAAGACACCCAAACTGAGGAATATTCTAGCAACTATCTGGCCGGCAATTTTCATTAAAGACCAAGGAAGGCTGAGGAACTCTTCTTGATCAAAAGTGACTACGGAGACACGACAACTAAATGTAACATGAGATCCTGAACTGGATCCTTTATTATAAAAGTAGCGTTAAGAAGGATATTACGGAACAATTGATGTACTTGGAATATGACCTATAGAATAGGCAGAGTATTATTTGGAATATGACCTATAGAATAGGCAGAGTATTATTTGATGCTAAGTTCCCTGAATTTGATAACTCTACTGTGGTTAGTAAGTAAATATTTTTGCATACAACCTTCTTTCAAATGATTCAAAAAATACAATGTATATACATATTGAACATAGACATAATAAATGGATGATTTGTTCATAGAAAGTATATAAGAACTTTCTTTCATTTCAGTTACTGTTTTCTCTGACCCAATTTATTTCTTTCATTTAATTTTAATTATTGCTTTTTCTGACTTTCTTTAATGCTTTCTTTTGAATTTTTCATTCAAATCTATTCTCCCTTGGGACCATTCTAATTTATTAGCCATTTCTGACATCATCTGGGCCAACTCTAATGGACATTTCTTCCTGATTTTTGTCCGTTTTTGTTCTTAATTTTTGAATATCCCACTTTAGGTGTTTTCTTTTAAAATTCTCCATGCATTTCTTAAAAAACTGGAAATAGAACTGCCATATGACCCAGCAATCCCACTTCTGGGCATACACACTGAGGAAACCAGATCTGAAAGAGACACATGCACCCCAATGTTCATCGCAGCACTGTTTATTATAGCCAGGACATGGAAGCAACCTAGATGCCCATCAGCAGATGAATGGATAAGGAAGCTGTGGTACATATACACCATGGAATATTACTCAGCCGTTAAAAAGAATTCATTTGAATCAATTCTAATGAGATGGATGAAACTGGGGTCCATTATACAGAGTTAAGTAAGCCAGAAAGATAAAGAACATTACAGCATACTAACACATATATATGTAATTTAGAAAGATGGTAACAACAACCCTATATGCAAAACAGAAAAAGAGACACAGAAGTACAGAACAGACTTTTGAACTCTGTGGGAGAAGGCGAGGGTGGGATGTTTCGAAAGAACAGCATGTATATTATCTATGGTGAAACAGATCACCAGCCCAGGTGGGATGCATGAGACAAGTGCTCAGGGCTGGTGCACTGGGAAGACCCAGAGGAATCGGGTGGAGAGGGAGGTGGGAGGGGGGATTAGGATGGGGAATACATGTAACTCCATGGCTGATTCATTTCACAAAACCCACTGAAATGTTGTGAAATAATTAGCCTCTAACTAATAAAAATTTTAAAAAAAGAAACAAACAAACAAAAGTATATATAAATCAAGTACAAAAACAACAAAAAAAAAATTCTCCATGCTATTTTGGGGTGCTAGGGCACAGTTTTATTCTGCTTCAGGGGAGATTTTTGCTGGCAATTTTTGTCAACTGAGAAGTGTTGATTCTCAATTTCTGTTTTCTTCTTCCACTAATTTTGAATGGAGTTGGTCTCATTTTCATTTTTCCTAGACATTTCATGTAAAAAGTTCCTACAAGAGTCCCTCTCTAAGACACAAATGTACAAATGTTCTGAGAGAATAGCATTGAAACAAGTATACTATCAAGGGTGAAACAGATCACCAGCCCAGGTTGGATGCATGAGACAAGTGCTCAGGGCTGGTGCACTGGCAAGACCCAGAGGGATGGGGTGGGGAGGGAGGTGGGAGGGGGGATCGGGATGGGGAACACATGTAAATCCATGACTGATTCATGTCAATGTATGGCAAAAACCACTACAATATTGTAAAGTAATTAGCCTCCAACTAATAAAAATAAATGGAAAAACAAACAAACAAACAAACAAAAAAAAGAGTCCCCTCTCTGTCAATGTAATGAGTTGCACTTTCCTCAATGACTGATATGTTTTTGGTGGTAATGAATGGGGAGACAGATAGCTGGTGTATCTTTTGAGCTTGGGTAAATTTCCCCATTTTGGCCACCATGCGAAAAACCGCCTCATTGGAAAAGACCCTGATACTGGGAAAGATAGAAAGCAGGAGGGAGGAGAAGGGTCAGCAGAGCATAGGGTAGTTAGATAGCATCATTGACTCAATGGACATGAGTTTGAGCAAACTCCAGGAGATAGTGAAGGACAGGGAAGCTTGGCGTGCTACAGTCCATTGCAAAGAGGTTTTGCTAAGGGGTTGCAAAGAGTCGGGCACAACTTAGCAACTGAACAACAAAAACAACCCCTATTTGCAGTATACTGTAAAAATAGTCAAAAGACACTATCTTTAACTATAAACAATTTTAAAGTGTATATTAAATAATTAATATGAAGTCAAAGATGGCTTAATTTCAAAAGTCTTTAACCACTGAAGAAGTCAACTTAATAAATGATTTGGAAATATCCCAGTTGACAAAATAAAAAGCCGGCCACAAAGCCTGGAACCTGGCAAGGTGCCTGACACAGGGTGCCCCACACGCAAGTGTCATATAAAAAATCAACATGTTAAGAAAGAAACATCACCTCCCTGCTCAGAGCCTTCCAACTGCTTCTCGTCTCATTGCAAATGAAATCAAAGGGTCTTAGAATGGCCTACGGAGTCCCCTCCGTCTCATCTCTCATTCCCATGACCTGCGGTACTCATATCTGACCTCCTTGTGGTTCCTAGAATATCCCATGTGCACTTGGGCTATGGCACTCCCTTTTCTCCATACCCCGGGTTTTCTTCACCCAGACACCTGCATAGTTTTCTTCCTCTCAGGTCTGTACTCAAATGCCAGCTTTTCAGGGAAACGCCCTTCACCACTCTCTTTCGGTTTTCAACCTTTCATCCACACACCCTTCCCTGCTTTTTTCTCCTTTGCCTTTATCATCATTTAATGCATTATAATTCCCCCTTTTCATCTGTTTTATTCCTTGTCTCCCAACACCAGATCACTCCTGAATATTGAGAGAATATAAACTCCAAGAAGGCAATAATTTAAGCCTGCATTTTCAGATCCCAGAGCATTATGTCCTCTTATAATGGCTACACGCATGAAAGAATTAATAAGTAAAAGGATAGATGAATGAATGACAACTAGAAGGTTGAGTCTGGAGAGTTGGAGAGAAGCCAGATGATGAGGTTATGGGTTGTAGATCTTGTTCTAAATGCAATAGTAAATCACCAGATGCTCTCAGTGGAAAATGTTATTAAAAAAATTATACTATTTTATAATTTGTAACAAGAGTGACAACTAGGGGAGTGGGGAGGAGGCAGTAACCCAACGTTATTGGAGCCTCCAGTCAAGATGATGGCTGTGGAGCTAGAATGAAATGAGAAATTGTCAAACTGGTGTGACGCCACGGATGCCAACAGGAGAGATTGGTTCAAAGATGAGGAAATAGTGCCAGCTTTTCCCTGAACATGGAGGGGATGTAGACTAAAGAAGTCTCATTGCATTTAAGGGCACGGAAGTCCCCACTAGCCTCAGCAGAAGGAGAAACTTCAAGGCTACTCACAGAGGACACAGTCTCAGGAAATCAAGCTAAGAATACCTGGGAAATCGATACTGCAGATAAGTTGGCTTTGAGAAGAGATGGCAATGGTTTTTAAATCAAAGGTATATTGATCCCACATGGAAGTTGGAAGGAAATGGCTGGCATATCAAATCCTGTTCTCTTCTCATGCCATCTTACAAACAACCCTCAGTCCAATTCCACTCTTGATTCTCCACAGAATGCCCTTGAGAAATAGGAAGTAGGTTAACCTTCCCTAAGTCACTCATTCTACTGTTTAACCCTAGCTTTCTGCACTAATGCCCTGAAATCCTAGGTAAATCCTCTAGACCACAGCCTATTTTGGGACCATAATCTCTTCTCACCGCAGGATCAAACCAACTATCTCTTCAAATACAGCCAGGTTTTGTTTTGCCTTGTTAGTACATTGAATATAGAAGTTGACATCAGAGTCTGAAAGGGTAATTGTATGTGATTATATTTCTCTAACACTAATTTCAAAAGCCCACATAAACCATAATTTGCTGTGTCTTTGCAGATGTTATCTTGTATGGTTTATAATCCATTAATTGTTATGTTGCTCAAATGTTCTTATAAATTTTCTGGGTCTGCCTACATATCTCATTTGAAAGTTACTCTTAGGTATACTTTTTATAACCTTCAGTCATCTTCTTGAGTTTCGATGCTACTAGAATTACAGTTTATAAGAAAATGACAGAAGAAAATCTGCAATAAACAATGGTAGAGGTGCTTTACTTCTACCATTGACCCCTATACTTTCATATTTTACTTTCCTTGCCCATATTTTATGCTGTATTTGTTACTTCCCAATTGTGCCATGTTAGGAAGCTGAATGTTAATTAATTTGTCTCCCAATTAGAAAGCTCAATCACTGGAAGACATTTTCAATATCTATAATACGTAAATCATATTTTAATTAAATGAGAATAACATGCATGTCCTTTTTCTATCTTCTTCACTCCTGTGCCTGTCACATGTTAGGTACTTAATGAACATATGGTGTTATGAGTAAATGAGTGAATAAAAGCATTTCACAAACTTTTGGCAGAATGTGCAGTGGTCTAAACATGCTGATATTAAAAGGGAAAGGAAATTACTCTGTGCATTTAGAGGTGTGGGGTTTGTCAGTGCTCCCCTAGAGAAGTTTCTGAGATGATGGAAATGTTCTACATGGTGTTGTTCAATTTGGTGTCCATTAGCCTATGACCAACCTAGACCACATATTAAAAAGCAGAAACATCACGTTGCCAACAAAGGTCCATCTAGTCAAAGCTATTGTTTTTCCAGTAGTCATGTATGGATGTAAGACTTGGACCATAAAGAAAGCTGAGCATTGAAGAATTGATGCTTTTGAACTGTGGTGTCGGAGAAGACTCTTGAGAATCCCTTGGACTGCAAGGAGATCCAACCAGTCCACCCTAAAGGAAATCAGTCCTGAATATTCATTTGAAGGGCTGATGCTGAAGCTGAAACTCCAATACTTTGGCCACCTGATGTGAAGAACTGACTCATTGGAAAAGACTCTGATGCTGGGAAATATTGAAGGCAGGAGGAGAAGGGGACAACAGAGGATGAGATGGTTAGATGGCATCACCAACTCAATGGACATGAGTTTGAGTAAGCTCCGAGAGTTGGTGATGAACAGGGAAGCCTGGTGTGTTGCAGTCCATGGAGGAGCAAAGAGTCAGACACGACTGAGCGACTGAACTGAACTGAACTGAGCCACATTCTGCTACTGAGCATTTGAGATGTGACTAGTTTGAAAAACTAAGTCTTAATCTGATTTAATTTTCACTACTTTAAAGAACCACATGTGGCTACCACAGTGGACAGTGCAGCTTTAAGTGGATCATACATGCCCAGTCCCATCCTTTTGAAGACTAGAAGCATATTCTTGATGTGTGCGTGCTCGGGCTCAGTCACTTTAGTCATGTCTGACTCTCTGTGACCCCATGGACTGTAGCCCACCAGGCTCCTCTGTCCATGGGATTCTCCAGGCAAGAATACTGGAGTGGGTTACCATGCCCTCCTCTGGGGGATCTTCCCGACCCAGGAATCGAACCTGTGTCCCTTAAGTCTCCTGCATTGGCATGCGGGTTCTTTACCACCTGGGAAGTCCCATATTCTTGATAGGCCCCTACAGTGTTAGAAATAAATTAATTCAAACACCGGTGTGAGGTGTTCAGCATCAGCCTAAGGCAGGAATGTAGTGGAGTTGGCTGGAAAAATACACTCACCACTACCACCCCCTCCAAACACACATACACACACTTCCACCTCCATCATCCATACCTTTCCCTCAAAATTTACCATGTTCAAAAGATAATGTTTCTGCAAGCCCTGGGACTGAGTCTTATTACTCTCAGTATATCCATTTCTTAGAGGGCCTAGCACAGAGTCGCCACTGAAATGAACGCATACACAGCAATGCATTTATGCTGTTTTTTCATTTAGGTACAATTACGTCTATGTAGCACAATACCAAATATCACACATACATAGACATGATCATGATTAGGGTTTTCTCATATCCCAGTTTAACCTGGGTGATAAAATATCAGGTTAAACTTACTATCCCAGTGTCCCCATTTGGATTCTCATCCTTCAATTCTCAAAAGTATTACTGTTTGAACTCTATCAAATCCCCATTCTTTATCAACTCTCCAGAGACATATATATATATATATATATGATTGCTACATTTTGGAATAGCCAATTTATTATTACTACGATTATTATTAAATTCTCCTTCGTGGTATGATCATTTTAAATGTCATTAGGCAAAAAAAATAAATGTACATTAGAGGTATTTCTTGATTAAATAATATGTTCTGATTAAGTAAAAGAAAATAATGTTGAAGTATAGGAGCTGTTCGGTTTCCATAAAAATTGAAGACCTGACTCGAGTCATAATTTAAAAGGAATTATATACAAAATTAACAGTGAATGGTGAAATTAAACCCTTGCTGCCACCCCATGTTGTTGCAAAGAGCACTAGAACAAGTTGAGAAACCACTTCAAAACCAGGCATGGTGTGCTTACACTTGAGGACACCCCTAAATCTGCCCATGGCCAAGTTACCTGGCAGATCAGACCAAAATTAGAATTCTTGTGTTGAACATTATTCAAGCTAATTTGAAATGTAATTGCATAATCACATCAATATAGTCAAAGAAATGTGGTTTTTACCGACAAGGTATAATCATTTTCTAATTACCAATTAAGAACTCTCCACAGTTTATTAGAAATGGAGTGTTACAGTATGTGAATTAACCCAGTTGCCCTCTGGAAGTCCTCGGGTGACAGAAATATAAATAATTCACTGTGAAACCCCGGCTGTAATTAGTATCCTGAAACCAAAATTCATGCCCCCATGCTTTCTACCCTCTCATCTTCAATACCAATTAAATTTATTTAATCCAAGTTCCAAGGGAGAACAATATTGGTCCCAGTGGCTCTGATCAGTGTGTTTGTTGTAACTGCCAGTGAGGGGCCAACTTCTGTAAATACTAGTTGCTCAAAAATGGTCCATTTGCACAATGAAATTTAAAGTACAGCTAAGAGCTCCTGAGTAACCAGTTAAAACAGTTGCCTAGATGCATGTGACCCCTGAATGCTGGACGAGCAGTCAGAACACCTGGATTCTAGCCTGAACTTCCCTCTCAAACTGTCTGAACCCCCGGGTTCCTCATGCACAGAATCAGCATAATTACCCTGAACTATGTAGGAGGTTAGAAGGGCTCAAACAAAGGAAATAAAGTGTGTGGAAGTGCTCTATAAAATGAGTCTCACTATACACATGCAATCAAATGTTTTAAGGTATTCTTTAAGTAGAACTATAGAGATAGCAGTCCTTTCCCTAGGAATCAGCATGCTCAATGAAACTGCTAAGAATCCCTTGCTAGCCTGAGGGGGCTCTGTTTCCTCAGTCCAAAAAAGCTCTTTGAGAGACCTGTCTCTGCCTCTGGCGTTTCCGGTCCAGCCTTCCACCTCCCACCTCTAAGAGTGTCAAAAGTTGCCCCCCAAAATCTTGCTGGAAAGATCCGCTTTGTGTTTTCTTTATTCCCTATGCACCTTGATACAACAGGACATTTTGTTCTATCTCTCAAAACACTTTGACCAAGGCCTCTAGCTGCCATTACATGCCCAGATCAGTGCAAATTTCCATGGGAAAAATCCCTGCCATAGTTATTGCTATTGCAGTCCCTGCATGACCAGGAAAGGCTGCTGGTTACTCTCTCCCCCAAAATAGGATATCTGTCTGTATAAGCTCCCAGGTCACACCCAGAATCAGGAAATGCCCCTCCCTCAAATTTAAAAGAAAAAAAAAGCTGGAGATCACTACCTCACTTCTCATCCCTGGAACTTTGGTTCCTCTAATCCCTGTGCCCCCACAACTCTCTGATATTTAAAAAAAAAAAAATTATTTTTTAAGGCTTTTTTTTTTCCCAATGGACACACTTGCCTGCTGCGTCCTGTTATATCATTCCTAGGGGTGGAAGTCATATCAACATCTTTTTAATTCTGTACTAATAAATTTTGCACACATCCTTTAAGTAAGTTTTAAAAATTAAACCTCAATTTTACTTAAATCTTGAGGTCCCAATTTTCTAATGAATGGTATATTTAACCTTGAATCCTAATTATGGTTTTTTCAGAAAATGATATTATTTCAACAGATTCTCTAGCACAGGTACAAGGAGACTGACACCAGAAGTGTTTGGCATCAACACTGTTACATCACATGGAATGGCCACTCATGGGATCACCTATAAGGTTCTTTCTGACCTTGACTTAGAAAAGATATTAATCATAGGATTATATTGAGATTATATGACACCTTTTCCATAGAAGTAAAAATAAAATTGAACACATTGCTTATGCATTATTAAGCATTGTGTGGTAATTCCCTCCATACATCTAATAAAGAAATATATGTACAGAGAGGTAGAGTAAATTGCCCAAGAGTACAGAATTACCTGATGGAAAAGTTTCAAAATAAATTAACCCAGATTTCAAGGTTGTCCTTCTTAGAGGACTGACCCCTACCTATATCTGACGGCAATAAATGTCCCTCCCCCAAAAATTAATAATTCAATCCTTCTAGTATGAATAAGTAATGGCTTTTGATCAGTCCTATCATATTATTAATTTTAAAACTCTAAGTATGATCAACAAAAGAGACGGGTAAGAAATGTTCGAACTTAGTAGCAAGTCAGATGAGTTAAAACCCAGAGACCACGAGAACACTCTCTAAGGTGCTAAAGCACTTCCCACCAATTGAGAATGATGAAAAATGCACCAATTCATAAATAACTACTGGCACAAAGAATCCCTCCTCTTTAATGTTGGGAGCATATTTGAAGAGGCCACAGATGAACCCGTGTGGGATGCCCGTGGGCAGAGACACAAAGGAACCTCAAGTAGCTACAGACACTCAGGGAACCAATGGCACTCTTAAACAGCCTCGAGTGCTGCTCTCAGTACAGCTATTTATTTAATGAGATAAAATACATTTCAGGTCATGATTAAAATAAATAAATACTGCTCTTCACTTTGTATTATCTAGGAAATTGCTTGTGGAAATATCACAAAAGAAAACCAGATAACACAGGCTTTAATTCCAGCTTTGTCAATAGCTAACTGGGTGAATGTTACCAAGTCTGGATTTTTTTTGTCTGTTTATTTGTTTGTAAAGTAGGAATCATGTACACATTTCCTACTTGCTGTGTGAGATGCAGATGAGAGCAAATCTGAAACAACTTGTGAACTCCATACCACTACCTATGAACAACACGTTAATATAGGAGAAATGTGTTATTTTTATAGAATTGCACACCTGTCCAAAACCAAGCCACTTTCATTTGTGATTTTTCCCTCCTCTGTACTACAAATGTACAAGTAGGAATAAAATTAAATGGAATACAAAGAGTTTTAATGGGGCTGGTCCCTCCTACCAGCTTCTCTTTTCCTGGCGAGCAGAGAGTTCCCTTGGCTAACACCTGGATTTAAACATTTGACTAACAGCAGAATGACTTGTTTGTAGGTAACGCTACATCAGCTATGTGGAAACACCTAGTTGAGAGGGATATGGCTGCTTTATGTCATCACCAAATGTAACTAAAGTTCTTATAGAAACCACAGTTAGTCTTTGCTGGAATAACAAAGGGACATCAGAATACTGAGAAGACAAAAGAGAGCTGAGGTAGTTGGCAGCTAAAAATAGATCCTGCTTCACTGCAAACATGTGCAAAACAAAGCCGCAAGCAGGTGAGAATGCTGAAAGACACTGACGCGGCAGCAGCCAGGGGTTTGGGTAAGCGGCCAACGCAGCTTTACTTCTAGGTTCTGCTAACAACTGGCATGAATCACCTCAGGACAGAGTTCAAACCATAAAACCTAGCACCTTTTCCTCTCTAAGTGGACTATTGAAGTTTTACCGAAAACCTTACCTGTTCATAGCATGCTAGTTATTCTGCCTTTGGAGTCTCAGACAGACTCAGAAGTGAGGCAAAAAAAAATTTTTTTTCTTCAGGAAAATTACTTTGATAATAGGCAAGAAGATAAAAAGTCAATTCATATGACTGTACGCTTATTTGTGATTATCAAAATAAAGTGAGAACAGTTTATTTCTGAGGCAGACATTCTCTGATATTTTATTCTCCAAGCCTTAGAAATTAGAATCAGCCGTCTGGGTTTGGTGTCTGAGCTTGTGTGTGTAACTTCCTGGTGGGAGAACTTAACTTCTGAAGCTCATCTTTCCAACACAGACTTCGATGCCCACAGGGCTTGTGAGGGTGCCAGGCTGAGCTGTGACTTGGAGGCCAGTCACCCCAGAGCCTCCCAAACTTGAAGTGGTACTTTGTGTGAATGAAAAATAAATGCTTGCTCTTTTAGGCCACTGGAATTTGGGGAGCGCCTAGCTTTTCATCTGGTTCTTAAGGGGGTCACCACTAAAATCCTTAAAATCTTATTCTTAGTATAGCCTTGGCTTAGGGAGTAAGCAGTAAGGAAAATTATATTACAAGCTGGTAAGATGGCAAGCCATGTTATGAAGTAGCAAATTACTTGGTAAACAATCATGTCTGACAATTTTTGAGACAGTTCGTGTACCTCATCGTATTGTAGCTCTACAGAAAGTAATTGGAAAACAGAATACTAAAAGCACGAGTTGGTTATTACTGGATGCATTTGACAAAGTGCTTTAAGAGATTAGCTCAGAAAAGAATTTCCATTTGTAAGCAGGAATAAAAGGGAATAGAGAGAGTCAAAAATTCTCTGGATTTGCACGTCAGGAGAGGCAGCAGCCCCTCATCCCTAGCTGGTGAAAGATAAAACTATAAAGCCTTTTTTCCCCTTATTTTGGCCTTAAGTAGTTTTCCTACATACTGACCAAATATAGAATCTGTCATCGCGGATCATTCCCTCAGAATACCTCCTTCACTTGGCTTCACCCTGCTTTCTTGCTTTTCCTCCCTCCTCACTGATCAATCATTCAGTTCCCTTTATGGTTCTTCTCCATCTCCCCGACCTCTGGACTCTGCAGGGCCATCAGACTTTGCCCACAGGCATTTTTCACATCCGTGTGTACACTCCCTCCTTGGAGACCTCAAGGCTTTCTGGTTCCACGTGTGCACTGACAATTCCCAGCTTCTGGCCCAAATTCTAGCTGTCTGTTGACATTTCTGCTTGGGTTGCAAATAGACCTCTCAAACTTTCTGTGTCAGAACTGGATACATCCCCCACAAATAAAGACACGCCTCATCCCCCAAAACTGCTCTTTCAACAGGCTTCTCATCTGAACAAGTAGACATCCCATCCCTCTACTTTCAGTGCTATAAACCTCAGCGCCTGCTCGTCTTCTCTCCCTCACAGCCGGCATCCACTTCGTTAGCAACCTAATTAGATCTGTTTTTCCAAGCACATCAAGAGGCTGACCCCTTCCCACCACCATCTTCCATTAACACCTCAGTGTTAGCGCCCCCATCTCTTTCCAGAATTACTCCCACAGTTTTCTAACTCTTCTCCCTACGTTCTCCCTTACCTGCCACCTAGAATCTATTCTCATCGCAGAATATGGATGCATTTAAAACACAAGTCACCTCTAGGAGTTTTATAGTTTCTGGTCTTACATTTAGATCTTTAATCCATTTTGAGTTTATTTTTGTGTATGGTATTAGAAAGTGTTCTAGTTTCATTCTTTTACAAGTGGTTGACCAGGTTTCCCAGCACCACTTGTTAAAGAGGTTGTCTTTTTTCCATTGTATATCCTTGCCTCCTTTGTCGAAGATAAGGTGTCCATAGGTTCGTGGATTTATCTCAGGGCTTTCTATTCTGTTCCATTGATCTATATTTCTGTCTTTGTGCCAGTACCACACTTGTCTTGATGACTGTGGCTTTGTAGTAGAGTCTGAAGTCAGGCAGGTTGATTTCCTCCAGTTCCATTCTTCTTTCTCAAGATTGCTTTGGCTATTCGAGGTTTTTTGTATTTCCATACAAATTGTGAAATATTTGTTCAAAACTGGATTAAAGATCTAAATGTAAGACCAGAAACTATAAAACTCCTAGAGGAGAACATAGGCAAAACACTCTCCAACATAAATCACAGCAGGATCCTCTATGACCCACCTCCCAGAATATTGGAAATAAAAGCAAAAATAAACAAATGGAACCTAATTAAACCTAAAAGCTTTTGCACAACAAAGGAAACTATAAGCAAGGTGAAAAGACAGCCCTCAGAATGGGAGAAAATAATAGCAAACGAAGCAACAAAGGATTAATCTCAAAAATATACAAGCAACTCCTGCAGCTCAATTCCAGAAAAAGAAATGACCCAATCAAAAAATGGGCCAAAGAACTAAACAGACATTTCTCCAAAGAAGACATACAGATAGCTCACAAACACATGAAAAGATGCTCAACATCAACTCATCATCAGAGAAATGCA
Source organism: Cervus canadensis (assembly GCF_019320065.1). Taxonomy (NCBI): domain Eukaryota; kingdom Metazoa; phylum Chordata; class Mammalia; order Artiodactyla; family Cervidae; genus Cervus; species Cervus canadensis. Next base: position 61,794,774 of record NC_057403.1, read on the forward strand.
AATCAAAACCACAATGAGGTACCATTACGCACCAGTCAGGATGGCTGCTATCCAAAAGTCTACAAGAAATAAATGCTGGAGAGGGTGTGGAGAAAAGGGAACCCTCTTACACTGTTGGTGAGAATGCAAACTAGTACAGCCGCTATGGAGAACAGTGTGGAGATTCCTTAAAAAACTGGAAATAGAACTGCCATATGACCCAGCAATCCCACTTCTGGGCATACACACTGAGGAAACCATATCTGAAAGAGACACATGCACCCCAATGTTCATCGCAGCACTGTTTATAATAGCCAGGACATGGAAGCAACCTAGATGCCCATCAGCAGATGAATGGATAAGGAATCTGTGGTACATATACACCATGGAATATTACTCAGCCATTAAAAAGAATTCAATTTGAATCAGTTTAATGAGATGGATGAAACTGGAGCCCATTATACAGAGTGAAGTAAGCCAGAAAGATAAAGACCAATACAGTATACTAACGCATATATATGGAATTTAGAAAGATGGTAATGATAACCCTATATGCAAAACAGAAAAAGAGACACAGATGTACAGAACAGGCTTTTGGACTCTGTGGGGGAAGGCGAGGGTGGGATGTTCTGAGAGAATAGCATTGAAACAAGTATACTGTCAAGGGTGAAACAGATCACCAGCCCAGGTTGAATGCATGAGACAAGTGCTCAGGGCTGGTGCACTGGGAAGACCCAGAGGGATGGGATGGGGAGGAAAGCAGGAGGGGGAATAGGGATGGGGAACACATGTAAACCCATGGCTGATTCATGTCAATGTGTGACAAAAACCACTACAATATTGTAAAGTAATTAGCCTCCAACTAATAAAAATAAATGAGAAAAAAAAAAAAAAACACAAGTCACAGCATGCGACTTTCCAGGCTCAACACTCTAAAATGGTCCCAGTGACTCAGAACAGCCCTCTCAGTGACCTACAAAAGTCTGACTTTACCATTTACTCTTTACTCCATCCTTCATTCCAGCCACAGTGGCTTCTTACTTTTCCTCAAATATGCCAAGCACACCCCCACCTCAGGGCCTTTGCAACTGATTTTCTCTTTACCTGGAATAGGCATCCCTCTTTCAAATTATGGCTCAAATGTCACCTCCTTTTATCTATTTTTTTCACTGTGGTATCCCCAGCACCCACAGGAGACCTTCCGGTGCACTGCAGACCCCCATTATACTTGAAAGTCTAAACACAGATACTAAGTTGATACTGAGTATCAACCCTTTATCTCAGTAGTTTCAAAAGATGTTAGCTGAGAAGACAGCAGAGATAGCGCAGGTCCCTCACAATTAGATAACATCCTGAGAAGAGAGCTTGCCCAGGACTGCAGGGTCTATGGGCGAAAGAACAGACACTGCCCTGGAAGCCATGAGTCCAGGGCTTTCCCACTTCACTCAGAACACTACACACACACTCATATCCATATATGTGTATACCTGTGTGCGTGCATGCTAAGTCACTTCAGTCGTGTCCAACTCTTTGCAACCCTATGGAGTATAGCCCGCCAGGCTCCTCTGTCCATGGGATTCTCCAGGCAAGAATACTGGAGTTGGTTGCCATTTCCTGCTCCAGGGGATCTTCCTGACCCAGGGATCGAATTCGAGTCTCCTATGTCTCCTGCATTGCAAGCGAATTCTTTACCTCTGAGCCCTGGGGAAGCCCATGTGTGTATACATGTATATGTATATGCATATATTCATGTGCATGCACATACATGTGTGTGCTTAACTGGTTTCTAAAAACCTTAAGAACCAACTTGCCTTGAGTGACCCTGCAACAGTAGGCAGTAGCACCTCTGTCCTTGATCTCTTTTGAAACTCAGTATAGAGGCTGTAATCAGTGACATCTAAAAACACCTACTTTTCCTTCCAGGACTAAAGAACAGATATCTATTTTACATTCCAGCACTGGTTTCAGAGTTCCATACAAAGATAGCATCTACACCCTTGGCAAATAACACTATCTGAATTACCTTAAACATGTCACGAAGCCTGATTTGGCTCAGCAAATCATCTACTAACGACCCCATTTTCCCTGCAGTGTTTTTTCCTGACACCAGGAAATGTAGTCTTCCCAATGTTTCCAGATTCCCCACACTCATGTTTTAAGATGTTTTTGCAAATTGTCCTGCACTAGTTTTAAAGTTAGATTTCCATTTCAGTATTCATGCTGCAGTTTAAGGAAAACTAAATCCTCTTACAAATCATGTGTCAACAATCCAAACAGACCATCGTGGCTGAATGTAAGCAACCCAGAAAGATAAGTAAAGTGTACGCTCCTAGAATTTAGTCAAACCGCTAACAGCATCTCGTAGATGATATGCTCTGATAGACCGGTACTTAACGTTGCTTGGAAGATCTCAATCTTCAGCCTTATCTTTTTTTGCTAATAGACTCCCTCACAATAAAAGAGGAAATAGAATTCAGAAATAAAGGAGACATTTTAGTCGCTCCTTCTCTTGATGTTCATCATAGGTGTTTTTCCTTGCTGCCAGCTCAGTACATATTTAGGTTTAATGTACTTGGATATTGGTAAATCCAGACACAGGTGTGTTTTTCATCAACTAGGACACTACCCAGGGAGACACCCAGGCTTCATTTACAGCTGTCCAGCCAAGCTGACCAAGCCAAAGTCCATGCAGCTGTGCTGGCCATCCTGCATCTAAATGCCCCTTTATATGCTGTTTGCCATGAACAATGCTGTGTGGGAATCGGTGACCTAGAAATGCACAGCCATTGCAAGCAAGCTGAAATAAGCAAACCTCACTTGCACCCTGTACTTGGTGGGGGTATGTGCCCAGTGTACTGTGGGGCCAGTGTGAGGGAAGCAGGAGAGACTCCATCTTGAAGCCTGTCATCCATCCTCAAGACAGGATTCGCACTGGGCCGGAACCCTGCCCAAGAGTGAGAAAACCATTGCTAGTGAAAACCAGGTCTCCTAGAGACTTCCCTCCCTACAGATGGCAAACGGAGATTGTAGTTGAGGTCAGGCTGTCCCTGTTAGATTAACTATGGAGACATCCCTTTAGTATAATCATTGTTCCTTACCTTTAACCTTGTTTGTTCTCCTAGCACCTACTTGTTATAAAACTCAGTCATATACAACAAAGAGGTTGCTAACATGCAACCAGTCACTTAGTGGGGGGTATAAAACTGGGCCTCTCAGAAACATCAGGGCCCTTGTTGGAAACTGATTCCCCTTGGATCCGCTGGCGTAATAAGCTGTCCTCCACTGTCTTGAGTGTCCTCCGAGGTGTGTTTTGCGACTCCGTATCCCACAACATACTCAGTGCCGAAGAAGAAAATGGGATGCGAACATCCATTTGTCTCAATTCAGGGTTCCATTAGGGTAATTATAAACCAGTGCCCCTGGAGTGAATGGGATACATGATGCTCAAAATGATGCTCATTTGGGGGAACCATTATATTCATTTTACAACCACCCCATCCACATAAAGAAAACATCCTTCCTCTCGTTAGTCTGAGAAAACAACCCATCAAACTCTCCCTCAGTTGAACTAGGAATATGCTGTCTTGATATTTTCACCCTTAAAGCTCTAGTATTTTCCTGTTGTGTGCACGCATGCACTGCTGGCTTCCACATCCTTGTGTATCCTTTTGTCATATCAGCGTCATGGCAGCTCACCTTTTAAACAACCCATACCGAGCTGGAGCAAGTTTGGAGAAACAAACAGATATAGCTGGCAAACAAGAATGAGAAGTTCATTTTCTTTGAGTTAGTGAGATCCATGTAAGACTTTATTTCCTTTTTACTACTCTCATGTTTTACCTATCAAGCACAAAGTGGGGGAACTTCCCTGGTGATCCAGTGGCTAAGACCCCATGCTCCCGAGGAAGGGGGCCTGGGCTTTGATCCCTGGTCATGCAACTAGATCCCACACACCACAATGAAAGGATCCTGCATGCCACAGCTAAGATCTGGCGCAACCAAATAAATAAAAATAAGTAAATATATTTTTAAAAAACACACAAACTGGTTTGCTGCCTTTCTTTGGTAGCCAGAAGGAAGTTAACATACAAGTAACTCCATTATTTCACTGCCTTTGCCTATATCTCTAATGATTGATCCCAGGAGAATCAATTCTGGGAACATTACTAGACAGGGTCTTAGGCAGAACCATCCTGCAATGGTCTCTCTCTCTCTTCTGTATTGGTCTCTCTCTCTTCTGTATTTGCCTTTTTAAATTTTATAGACCAGCCAATCCCCAAAGAAAAACTCCTTCAGAAATGAGTGGGCTTTTTTTTTCCCATGGACCCTATAATGTTCTGCAGCATTTTAAAGACATTAAACTCTTGGCTTCTATTTATTATGATTTACTCTTACACATGGGCTTCCCAGGTGGCACTGGTGGTAAAGAATCTATCTGGCAATGCAGATATAAGAGATATGAGACACAGGTTCGATCCGTGGGTCGGGAAGATCCCCTGGAGGAGGGCCTGGCCACCCACTCAAGTATTCTGGCCTGGAGAATCCCCTGGACAGAGGAGCCTGGCGGGGTCCATGGGGTAGCAAAGCATCAAACGTGACTGAAGCGACTTAGCACGCATGCACACAATCTTATACATATGGAAATAGTACCTCCAATTAATTCTAGTTCCTTAAGGATATTTGGGCATTTTGTTCCCATAGTTTCTTCTTCAGTGCAGAGTACTAGGTAGAAGTTACATAAAGATTGAAAGAATGAAGGAATGGAAGAGTGAATGAGTGAACAAACTGTGTCTTTGCTGACTTCTCAGATGTTCTATTTTTTGTTTTCTTCGGGGAATACTCCGCTTGACTCACTGCGTGTGTGTGTGTTCCTGTGTGATGGTGTGCAAGAGCACCTCTATGCAGGTAAATTAGTACGATTTTTACCTCCTGGTAGAGTCTGGTTCTAATCTTCAAGACTCCATGCATCTTCTCTCAAGTGGCAGCTTGCCAGCCTCCTCATTTTCACCCTGAGTTCCAATCACCCCCTTTCAGAGTCATGATCTAGCTTCTTCATAGTTTCCAAAAGCAGAGGAAGTCAAGTCCTGGATAACTGGAGAGTCACGTAAAGTACGACATGAGCTGTTAGATAAGGAGAGTGAAACCCTGGAAAGAGTGAGATGACTATAAAATTAGTTCCTATGCAACTTTTATTACATGCAGTCACCACTATATCAATACTTTTCCATTCTATAGCCTCTTTATCCCCAAATTATTTTTGTAGCCATCCATTAATTAATGTTCATGGTGTTTTGAGTCATATCACTTGATTCATTTTGTGCTATCTTGAAAGCTGCCATATGAACAAAATACTGGAGATTCACCAGCCATATTTCTGAAGCAATTTGAGCCAAGTCTCAATGTCTTACTTCCAGAACTGTATCCCTACTAATAAAAGACACACATCATAAGAATGAAGTTGGGAGAGGAGACACACTTCTATTCTTCCTGAGTCGAAACAAGATTCAGAGTCCTTTAAAGAAAATGAGAAAGGACAAAATGCTCAGGTGTGAAAACTTAAAACATTTTTATTCTCAAACAAATATGAAAAAGCCTCTTCCTTAAAAGGTAAGGAGAAGAACATAAAGTAAATTTTTTATCTTGCTGTAGAGATAACTGTTCTATAAGAACAATTATTCATAAACTTCCAATGTTCTGCCCACCCCTCCCATGTAATACTCCATTTAATTAAAGTTGTCACTTATTTGTAAATGCTTTTTCAAGAAATAGAAACAAGAACCCAACAAATAAATAACTAAATTTGGATGATTTGAATATGTTTGGAATGTTGAGAATCTATTTACATTTTAATAAGGTATTTCTTCAGTGCAGGTATTAGATAAATCTCCATAGAGATGAGGCTAGGACACAGAATTAAGAAGAAAGAAGTGCCCTTGACAATTTGGAGAAAAGGAAAGATAAGCAGAATGGTGTTTAACAGAAACAGATGTAGATGTAATCCCTTTAGGAAGAAAAAAAAAAGCTGTACAAATATAACATAAGAGATAGGGGAATGGCTTTAAACACGAAGAATGCAAAAACCTGGGAGAGTTTGGAGAAACCCAAGCTCAGAATGGCTTCATGACTCAGACTCTCTTCCAGTTCACATCCCAACATGGTGTGTTATATGGATAACTTAAAGAAAGACATGGTGTCAGGCACATTATGCTATTTATAAGAAAGATTAACACGGGTTTCTGAAAGTGGCAACAGAGGGCTGAAAAAAGGAGGGTTTGTCAGCCTAAAATGAACACATCATTATATATATATATATATATTTATATATATATATATATACATACAGCCACAGACATATTCTGGTTGGCACATCTCTAATCTATGACCAGTGACAATTGTTTTCTAGTCCAGCAAGAAAGATTTGAGTCAACCATAAGGATAAACCTATTGACTAAAGATAGAGCATTAAAACACGTTAATGTGAGTCAAGAATTCTATTAACTCTGTTTTCTTTTAAAAGTGATTACCTGCACTTGTGCGATGCTTTGCACGCTTTGTTGTTGTTTAGTCATGAAGTCGTGTTCACCTCTTGTGACTCCATGGACTACAGCCCGCCAGGCTCCTGTGTCAATGGGATTTCCAAGGCAAGAGTGCTAGAGTGGGTTGCCATTTCCTTCTCCCCGACCCAAGGATTGAACTTGCATCTCCTGCCCTGGCAGGCAGATTCTTTACCACTGAGCCACCAGGGAAGCCCTTGCATACCTTGCAGGAGTATAAATAGATCTAGATTTACAATCCCACCATCGACTGACAAATGGTTAATGGTTAAGTGATAAGGAGACTTTTGCAGTAAAGTTGGGTAGGACAAAATGTCTCCCAGTCCATTTTGACTCAGAATAGCATTCCCTCACTTTTCAAAAATATTCTCTCTACCTCTGAGAAAATATTTCCACTTTTTGTGTTTTATGTTGTCCTCAGTTTTAAGGAATTGAGACTCTGTGACACCTCTACCTTGCTCTATAAAGAAAATGAAATTAACTGAGAGGCTGTCACAGAAAATTTTACTGGAGAGGATTCAGAGAAACAGGTATGCAAATCTTCCTAAAAACAAAAAATAGAAAGCAATTCTGATTCTTCTAAACTTTGATCCTTCACCCCTGAGTCTCAGGCTGGAAGTCAGAACTCTAAACACACCTCTCGAAGTACCCATCATTGATAGCTATTACAGAACACTGTGAACAGTATTATATTACAGTGAATCAACTATTCCCAGTGATTCAACTAATCTAAGGCTGTGAGGTGTGTGTGTGAAGAGGAAAAGTTAAAATTATACCTCCTTCTGCCTCTGTAACTCAGCTCACCCCTTGTAAATTCTGGATCATGTCGGTCACGTAGTCTCAGAAAGTGGGGACTTGCAATACTAGGAACTGGAGCTTATCTCACTCACCCTTGTCCTGCTCTTTGCAGTCACCCAGCCCCTGCAAACCTGCATAATCATGCCTGTCCAGGCCAGGCATCTCCTTCCCGATCTTGACCACTGTTCCCACGCGTGCAAAACCCCTTAGTTTAAACCAGCCTACTAACAGCTAGTGTTGCCCACTACAGTCTGTCTATAAAAACCCTGTAACCCCTGTGTTCGGGGCTCAGAGCTTGGAGTGTTAACTCCTCTGGGCCTGGCAGTGTAGTTACCCTGAGTTATCCAGTGCTCCAGACATGGTGCTTGGTCTCTTGAGTACTGGTTTCTGCGACATGTGTGCATGCTCAGATGCTCAGTCTTTTCTGACTCTTTGCAGCCCCATGGACTGTAGCCTGCCAGGCTCCTCTGCCCATGGAATTTTCTAGGCAAGAACACATTTCCTTCTCCAGGGGATCTTCCCAACCAGAGATTGGACCTACGTCTCTTGTGTCTCCTGCATTGGCAGGCTGATTCTTTACCACTAGCGCCACCTGGGAAGCCCTAGCTTTAAATAATTTTCCATAAATGTTAAGTAAAATTTCTCCACCAATAAATTTATTCTGCAGAGTTGTGGTTATGATACATACATTTATTCGGCATAGTTGTGATACAAAAAAGCAACGGCCTTCAGCTAGTACAGTCACAGGGAGAGAAGCACAGCTGCACAGTGTAGGATACATTCCCCACCACCTGAGTCCCCAGTAAGCCACGCTTTCTGCGTCTTAAGGCAAGGAGAATCTTTAGAGGAGAAAGACAGCAGCGGGGCCAAGCCACACTGAAATGTTCCCTGAGCTAACAAGTAGAGGAGCAGCATTTTGTGACGCCTATTATAGATGAACAAAGAGTATAAATAAAGCAAGTTCATTTTAAGTATATGTAGATTCAGGATAAATTCTCTACATGTTATCATTATTATTATTATGATTAGTGTTGCAAGGTTTACATACTCTAAAGAAATCATTTCAGCATCATCACAAAATATTGCATTAAAAACTTCATCCGTGCTTTTTTTATTATTATTATTATTTGGCTGCACTGTGAGGCATGCAGGATCTCATTTCCCCAATCAGGGATCAAACTTACACCCCCTGCAGTGGAAGCGTAGTCTTAAACCGCTGGACGGCCAGGGAAGTTCGCATTCATGCTTCTTAAAATACAGCAGACAGTGGATGTTATCTATTGTAAAGTGAGATATGGGTACTCAAGGAGGGCCAAACTAGGCAAAAGGCATCTTTTCTAGAATCTGTATTAACAGAGATTATCTCTCTCATATAGTTTTTTCCTTTAATACTCCAAGGAGCTTTAAGCAGGTCTTCCTATTTCCATGGCAGTTTATTTCATTAATGGTATGGCATATTGGCTGCGACTAGCACTTTGCTAGGTATTATCAGCTGGGTAGGAAAAGCACTTAAGAGTCTACTCCCAAGAGCCTAGATGGGGACACTTCTCACACACACACAAACACACCCCAGTGGTATGCATGGATGTAATAGTCCAAGTGTATGGACATTAACTCTGCCTTGGAGGAGAGAAGTAGAAATGGGAAGGGTTCCTCACAAGAGGCAGGTGGTGGGGCGAGAGGAAACAGACCAAAGGAGCCTTCTGAGACCCCTGGGACTGGACGCAGGAGCTGCTGCTCTAGGGGAGGAGGGATACAAGGTTGGCTCTGCACGTGCTCAGTTAGAGGCTGGACGAGGAGCTACCACACCCGGCCTGGTGCTGCATCTCTCTCATCAACCACAGCTCAACCTGGGCGCTGAGAAATACCTGCACACAGAGGAGGAGTGCTTGAAGTCAAGAGAGTCAGCCAGTGGGGGTTTATTATGTCACAAACGAGACATCATAGCATCATTGCTACCACATCAAGAGATTTTCCTTCATGTTTACACAGTCAAGGGAAATCTAAAAATTTAATGCTTGGATTAGCACCTTGGATCATGCACCTTGGATCATGCACCTTGGATCATGCACCTTGGATTAGCGCCTTGGATCATGCACCTTGGATCATGCACCTTGGATTAGCGCCTTGGATCATGCACCTTGGATCATGCACCTTGGATTAGCGCCTTGGATCATGCACCTTGGATCATGCACCTTGGATCATGCACCTTGGATTAGCGCCTTGGATCATGCACCTTGGATCATGCACCTTGGATCATGCACCTTGGATCATGCACCTTGGATCGCCTTGGATCATGCACCTTGGATCATGCACCTTGGATCATGCACCTTGGATCATGCACCTTGGATTAGCGCCTTGGATCATGCACCTTGGATCATGCACCTTGGATCATGCACCTTGGATTAGCGCCTTGGATCATGCACCTTGGATCATGCACCTTGGATCATGCACCTTGGATCATGCACCTTGGATCGCCTTGGATCATGCACCTTGGATCATGCACCTTGGATCATGCACCTTGGAATCACTATCATTCCCAGCTGCAGCGCTCTTGCACTTCTTCCTCTTCATTTCTAGTAACAGTCTCACTCCAACGCTCGCCCCCGGAACAGGAGCTTCATATTCCCCACGTAGCTTGTGGGAAAGTGGCCAGAATGATTGAAGCCTATTAAATACCTGTTGTGGGTCTGTAGAAATCACCAGGAAAATATCACATCTATAACTATCACCAAGTATTTCAATTTAGTAGTTAGAAATACAGGCTTCTTATCAAAATGGATTTTCTCTTCCTAGAGAGAGTTCAGTCAGGATTCCTAATTCTTATCCGTGCGTATGTGGGTGCTAATTCGCTTCAGTTGTCTAACTGTGACCCTACGGACTGTAACCTACCAGGCTCCTCCGTCCATGCGATTTTCCAGGTAAAAGTACTGGAGTGGGTTGCCATGCCCTCCTCCAGGGGACCTTCCCCACCCAGGGATTGAACCCACGTCTCCTGCAGCTCTTGCATTGCAGGTGGATTCTTGACTGCTGAACCACCAGGGAAGCCCCAATTCTTATCCATCTTTCCTTAAAAATTAGTTGCTCTTAATAAGTGGTGCTCATCAGGAGGGAGAGGACCTTGGACGTGGGCTAGTTCTGTCCTGCTCTGTCACCCCCTTGCCCCAGATCAGTGGAGAGCTGAGTGAGTGCCATGTTGCCAAGCAACTCTGTAAAGATTATCAATCTTGTTAATGAATGAATGGATGAACTCTGAAGGGCACTTGGACAACATGGACTATCCTGTCCAGCCAGGGCGGGGGAAATACCACAAGCAACAGCAGGACACAGTGTGAAGACCAGTCACAGAAGGAGCTGGGTGGACACAGTTTACACAGGCACGTTTCCTGCCTTTTTCCACAACATGGATGGACCATGAGGGCATTATGCTAAGTGAGATAAGCCAGATGGAAAGGATAAACACCATGTGGTACCAGTTAGATGTGGAATTTTTAAAAGCTGACCTTGTTAAAAACAGAGAGTAAAATGGTGGCTTCCAGGGGTTGGGGGTGGGGGGCTGGGGAAATTTGGGAGATGTTGTTTGGGGGTACAAACTTTCAACTAGTAGATTAGTAAACCCTGGAAATCTAATGCCCAGCATAGAGATTATAGTCAACAATACTATATTATAAACTTTAAAGTTTCTGAGAGACTAGATCTCAGTTGTTCTCACCACCAAAAAAAAAAGAAAACCATGATAATTATGTGATCAGATAGGGATGTTAGCTAATGCTATAATGGTAATCTTATTGCAATATATAAATGTATTAAATCAAAACATTGTACTCCTTAAACTTACACAATGTTATATGTCAATTATATCTCAGTTTAAAATTTTTTTCTGAAGGAGGAAATGGCAGCCCACTCCAGCATTTTTACCTGGAGAATCCCATGGGCAGAGGAGCCTGGCAGGAGCCTGGGAGTCCATGGGGTCCCAAAGAGTTGGACATGACTGAGCGATTAAATAAAAAATTTAAAGGGATACTGAACCAAAGGAGTAAGGAAAAAGAAAAATCAAACCACACACAGGGGCCTCATATCACACATCGCGTACAGAAAGCACAGTAGCAACTGAATTCTCCTGAAAACGTCTCATTTGGAAGGAGTGAAAACTCAGATATCCAATTTATTTCTGAAACTTTCCGAGGCTTTGTCATTTTTCAGAAAATACTCTGAGGAGATGAGCAGACTGAACTGGCAGAAGGAGAATCTTTTCTCTAGGTAGACTCTCCAGTCACCTGTCACTCTCCTCCTGCTGTCTGAAATCAGTAAGTGCCTACTCTTTTTATTGTTGCTGTTTTGCTTTCATGGGTATCTATTTTATGCTTTATTCAAGTAAATGTTTGTGAGTAAAATGCTTCACTGATAAAAGTAGAATTAATTGTTTTAGTTTCTACTTCCATCACTGTACGCGAGGAATCACCATCATTTTGTGCATTAATTCGCTCATGTTTGGGGACCTTTGTTTGGATCCAACTCTCTGTTTGCTATCATTTCTATTACATTTGAAGAACTTTGTTTAGCATTTCTTGTAGTACACGTCTGCTGGTGACAACTCCTATACATATTTGTCTAAAGAACGTCTTTTGCCTTCATTTCTGATTTTCAGCCAACTTAGCATTCCAAGTAAACAGGGTTGTTTTCCTGTACCTTCCAGCATCATGGATGTAATTCCATTGTCCTCTGACTCTCATAGCTGTTGAGTAGACATCTGAAATTATTCTTATCTTCATTGCCCAATATGTAAAGTATCTTTTATTTCTAACTGCTTTTAAATCACTGTTTTAAGCACTGGTTTCCTGAAATTTTAGTGTGATGTGGCTCCATCTGTTTTCTTTTTCTGTATTTACCTAGCTTTGCTAGGTTCATTGAAACTTTAAGATCAATTGGCTTATAGAGTTCATTAATTCTGGAAAATTTTCAGTCATTATCTGCTTAGAAATTGTTTCTCATTCTTTATGTTCCAGGACAGCAATTAAGTGTAATTTAGACCATTTGATATTGTCCCACAGATCACTAGGACCAATTATGGTTTTTTTCTTATGTGTTTATTTATTCAATTTCTTTTTCTACATCTTAAGGTTCACTGATCTTTCCCTTTATGGTGGCTGCTTTTAGTTCTGTCTAGTAAAATTTTCATTTTATATATTGTCCTTTTATGTTCATCGGTTCATGGTTTATTTTTATGTCTTCCATTCCTTTCCTAATTACATGTAAAGTGAAGATTTTAAACATAATGATTTAAAATAAATGTTTTAAAGCACTTGAGCTAATTTCATCACCTTTGCTACTTCTAAGTACATATCTATTGCCTGATTTTCTCTTAGTTAACCATAATTTTACAAATAAAATGTATATACACACACATTTATGTAAATATATGTATTTATGTTTATATATATACTTATGTAAAATATATAGAACTGTATATTTTGTTATGAAAAATATTATTATATATTTATTTTAATATATATGTTACTTTGCATATCATAATTTTTTATAAGATTTTAAGGGATACATTGTTGAGTGTCAGATTGAGTGCTGAAATTTTGGGAGGCAAGCAATTGATTAACTTTCAGATCAGTTTCTTTTTAAGTTTTATTAGGGCTGAATTAGTCTTTATTCTAGGACTAAGTTAGCCTTAGTACTAAGGCCTAACCTTTCTGCCATCTCTAATGAATAATTACCCAGGTTTCAATGAGATTTCCAGAGAAGGCAATGGCACCCCACTCCAGTACTCTTGCCTGGAAAATCCCACGGACAGAGGAGCCTGGTAGGCTGCAGTCCGTGGGGTCGCTAAGAGTTGGACACGACTAAGCGACTTCACTTTCACTTTTCACTTTCATGTATTGGAGAAGGAAATGGCAACCCACTCCAGTGTTCTTGTCTGGAGAATCCCAGGGATGGGGGAGCCTGGTGGGCTGCCATCTATGGGGTCGCACAGAGTCAGACACGACTGAAGCGGCTTAGCAGCAACAGCAATGAGATTTCTCTCCTCTGGTTGGACGGATCTTGTCTCCCAGCACTGTGTGAGTTCCGGGAGTTGTTCTTTGTGTTGCCTCATAGAGTTTCATCCTATGTCTACATATTCATCCTACATCCTACAGTATTCAGCAACAGATTCAAGAGGATTTCTATTCTGATTTCTGGAACTGTTTTCCCTAGGATTTTCTCTTCTTTAGCACGCTGCACTAAAAATTCCACCTATTTCATCCAAGAATTCTATACTCTGCCTGGGTTAGCCTGTCCTATGCCACAGTCCACAAAGGATTTCCAGGGTGATTGTAGCCAGAACAAGGGTAACTTTCACATCATTTATTTTCCTTTTCCCTGGATCACAATCCTTCACTACCTATTGCCCAATTTATGAAAACTGGTATTTCATATGTTTTTCCAGCTTTTAAATTCTTTACAGCAAAAGGACAAATCCACTACCAGTTACTACAGCATAACAAGAAGTGGAAAATCTATAATTTTAGAAGGTAAGGTATTCAGAACAAGCTAAATGGGTATTTCTGACTCCGAGTCCCTCATGAAGTTGCAGGTGACTTGTTGGACAGGACTACAATAATATGAAGGCTTACATGGGGCTGGAGAATCGATTCCAAGGTGACTCACTGATGTGGATGGCAAGGGCTACTGCCTGTTTGCAGGAAGTCTAGTTCTCACCTCCTGCTCTCAGTCTGCTTGCGTGTTCTCCTGGCACATCAGGTGGCTGCTCTCAGAGCGAGTGATCCTAGAAATACTAATGCTTTCTATGGCCACCAAAACACATAAAACACAGGGATAAAGCACCTGTGATTCTTAGGAAATGACCGATCACTGACATTCTCTTTAATACAAACCACACTGGATTGCATTCAGCACACAGAAGAACCAAGTCTCTCAAATTCTTCAGTGAATTACTTATTATGAAAAAGCAAACCAAAGTTCAGCTTGGTTCAAATAAATGCAACCCCCAAGGGAGCTGAGCAGCATCTTGTCACTGTCCTCCCTTCCTTTCACAAGAAGGTTGTCTTGTCATTTCAGAGATTCTAGAAGAAAATACACCCCCAAGAGCCACAAGAAGGCATGAGGGAATCTGAGTGACACACAAAGTCAGGATCCCCCAAGATAACTAGAGCCCTGATACAACACTCCCTTGGCACATCTGAGTGTACTTGGCTGCCCTTGCTGCTCCTTTTCACAAGGCTAAAGCCAGCAAACTCTTTCTGAGAGTACTGCCAGTTCATGCTATCACCACAAAAACATAATAAGAAAAGAAAGCCCTTTCTAATGAGAGGAATGCCAAGGACTAAGAAAAAGATGATCAAGCAGATGCTGCTTCACTATAAATGGTCAGTTTAATGAAGGGCAATGCTGCTTTTGCTTTTAACTGGAGGCAACTTACAAACCATGTAACATTTCTAAATGCATGCATTTCCTTAGACTTTATGTATTCATTACAGAAAATCCACTTTTTGCCAAACACATAAGACTCATAGCTCTCAGCAATAAATTTAGCATTTAACATGCAGAAGACTAAGCCGGGAAGTGAACAGAGGAGAGAGATTCACATTGAACTTTTATGGCTCACACAAAAGTGAAAGCATATATATATGGGCTTTCCTGGTGGCTCAGACAGTAAAGAGTCTGCCTGCAATGCTGGAGACCCAGGCTTGATCCCTGGGTCAGGAAGATCCCCTGGAGAAGGGAAGGGCTACCCACTCTACTATTCTTGCCTGGAGAATTCCATGGACAGAGGAGCCTGGCAGGTTACAGTCCCCGGGGTCATAAAGAGTCGGACATGACTGAGTGATTAACACTTTCTTTTTTTCATATATATATTACTTAAAAGAATGTTAAAAAGCAGAGACATTTAGCCAATAAAGGTCCATATAGTCAAAGCTGTGGTTCATTCCAGTGGTCATGTACAGATGTGAGAGTTGGACCATAAAGAAGACTGCCGAAGAATCACTGCTTTTGAACTGTGATACTGGAGAAGATTCTTGAGAGTCCCTTGGACTGCAAGAAGATCAAGCCAATCAATCCTAAACGAGATCAACCCTGAATATTCATTGGAAGGACTGACGCTGAAGCTGAAGCTCCAATACTTTGGCCACCTGAAGCAAAGAGCTGACTCATTGGAAAAGACCCCGATGCTGGGAAAGACTGAGGGCAAGAGCAGAGCAGCTGACAGAGGACGAGGTAGTTGGATGGCATTACTGACTCAGTGGAAAATGAGTCTGAGCAAACTCCGGGAGATAGTGAAGGACAGCAAAGTCTGGCATGCTGCAGTTCACGGAGTTGCAAAGTGTCAGACACGACTTGGTGACTGAACAACAGCACGTGTACATTCATATTCATATTATACATCAATTTAGCTTTTCTAGATAAGAATTAGAGAAATAAACAGGTGCAAAGTCTAGCGGTCAGTTCACAAGCATTTACTGCTGCCCGATCTGCACCTGTGCCTACACTGTTGATGCAGATGTTGAGGTGTTTGCCTTCAGGAACCATTAACTAGGCAATGCACACACAACTAACATGCTGTCAGCTATTCAGTATATATCAACCCCCTGCCATGTGAGAGACCCTCAGCAAGACTCTAAGGGTTCAAAGAACAACAAGAGAAAGATTTTGACATTGACATGGTCCAAAAAGAATAAGCCAGAATTGGAAAGGGGACATTGGGTGAGACATTAATACCATTTCTATGATTGTCTAAAAATAAAAGATTGATTTTAAAATATGTTCGTAGAGCATATGTTTCTTGGTTGATGACCTAACATTTGATAATCATGAAATACCATAGAGATTCTATGCTAAGAAGATGTTTTAAAAATAAAACAGAAGGTCATCATTTCTCAGCCTTATTTATGTTCACATTAATGCACTGTAGCATTTATAATGGCAATTTGTAAACAGCCTTCTAAACCTCATGATCCAATTGGATCATTAGTTGGATTGGTTGGGTTCTAATGATCCAACCTTCTTTTAGTGTCTTAATTTCTACCATCCATAGCTGTGTTCTCTAATATGGCAGCCATATTGGCTGTTTACATTTAAATTTGATTAAAAGCGAAAAACAAAATTCTCTTCTTCAGTCATGCTATTCTCATTTTAAATATTCAACAGCTACTGTATTATGCTTCACAGATGGCACAGTGGCAAAAAATCCACCCGCCAGTGCAGGAGCCACAGGAGACACGGGTTCAGTCCCTGAATGGAATTGGGAAGATCCCCTGAAGAAGGATCATGGAGAAGTTGGGTCACAGAGAAAGCAAAGGAATTCCAAAAAACCATCTACTGCTTCATTGACTACATGAAAGCCTTTGACTGTGTGAAACACAACAAACTGTGTAAAATCCTTAAGGATATGGGAATATCAAACCACCCTACCAGTCTCCTGAGAAATCTGTATGTGGGTCAAGAAGCAACAGAACTGGACAACTGACTGGTTCAAAATTGGGAAAGGACTAAGACAAGGCTATATACTGTCACCCTGCTTATTTAACTTCTATACAGAGTATTCCATGCAAAATGCCAGGCTGGATGAATTACGAGCTGGAATCAAGATTGCTAGGGGAAATATCAACAACCTCAGATATGCAAATGACACCTCTCTAATGGCAGAAAGTGAAGAGAAACTGAAGAGCTTCTCGATGAGAATAAAAGAGGAGAGTGAAAGCTGGCTTAAAACTCAACATTAAAAAACTAAGATCATGGCATTCAGTCCCATCACTTCATGTCAAATAGAAGAGGGGAAAGTGGAAACAGTGACAGATTTTATTTTCTTGGCCACCAAAATCACTGTGGATGGTGACTGCAGCCATGAAATTAAAAGATGCTTGCCCCTTGGAAGAAAAGCTATGACAAACCTAGACAGTGTATTAAAAAGCTGAAACATCACTTTGCCAACATATAGTCAAAGCTATGGTTTTTCCAGTGGTCACACATGGATGTGAGAGTTGGACCATGAAGAAGTCTGAGTGCCAAAGGATTGTTGCTTTCTAACTGTGGTGCTGGAGAAGACTCTTGAGAGTCCCTTGGACTGCAAGGAGATCAAATCAGTCAATCTGAAAGGAAATCAACCCTGAATATTCATTGGAAGGATTGATACTGAAGCTGAAGCTTCAATATTTTGACCACCTGATGCAAAGAGCTGACTCACTCAGGAAAAGACCCTGAAGCTGGGAAAGGCTGAAAGCAAAAGGAAAAGAGGGCAGCAGAGAATGAGATGCTTAGATAGCATCACTGACTCAATGTACATGAATTTGAGCAAACTCCGGGAGATAGTGAAGGACAGAGAAGCCTGGAATGCTACACTCCATGGGATTGCAAAGAGTCAGACATGACTTAGCCACTGAACAACGGTGCCACTATATTACAGAATATTTCCATCATTGCATAAAGTTCTACTGGACAGAATTAGTTTATTGATTTCTAACATAAGAAAATAATCTTCCAACTCGAATCATATTGTTTGCCAAGCAGGTTTCCATTGCACTTGATCTGTTTATCTTTATTAATAAGTTAACTTTTTTACTCCAGTGGAGAACTCAATGCTATTCATCTTATGATTATTAAAATAGTAATTGATTAATAAACATACTCCCTATGCTAAGTCTATTCTCCACCCAATATCACTACCATTTGAAGACATCATATAAAACTACACTTTTGCTCTTTCCAGCCAGCGCCGAGCGATGGACATCTCTCAGGACAACTGGCACAAGCGCCGTAAGACCGGGGGCAAGAGAAAGCCCTGCCACAAGAAGCGGAAGTATGAGCTGGGACGCCCCGCTGCCAACACAAAGATTGGCCCCCGCCGCATACACACAGTCCGTGTGCGGGGAGGCAACTAGAAGTACCGGGCCTTGAGGCTGGACGTGGGGAACTTCTCCTGGGGCTCGGAGTGTTGTACACGCAGGACAAGAATAATCGATGTTGTCTATAATGCATCCAACAATGAACTGGTCCGTACCAAGACGCTGGTGAAGAAGTGTATTGTGCTCATCGACAGCACACCGTACCGACAGTGGTACGAGTCCCACTGTGCACTGCCCCTGGGCCGCAAGAAGGGGGCCAAGCTGACTCCTGAGGAGGAAGAGATTTTAAACAAGAAACGATCAAAGAAAATTCAGAAGAAATACGATGAGAGGAAAAAGAATGCGAAAATCAGCAGTCTTCTAGAGGAGCAGTTCCAGCAGGGCAAGCTTCTTGCATGCATCGCTTCAAGACCAGGCCAGTGTGGCCGAGCAGACGGCTATGTGCTAGAGGGAAAAGAGCTCGAGTTCTATCTGAGGAAGATCAAGGCCCGGAAAGGCAAATAAACCCTCTTCCCGCCTGTCTTAGCTTGTCTAATAAAGGCGTATACTGTTCTAAAAAAAAAACTACACTTCTATGTCTATCAACAGATGAATGAATAAAGAAGTGGTATTCCATTACACAATGGAATACTACTCAGCCATAAAAAATAATGAAATTTTGCCATTTGCAGCAACATAAATTGATTGTGAGAGCATTATGCTAAGAAAAAGAAGTCAGACAGAGAAAGACAAACACTGTATGGTATCACATGTGGAATTAACAAACTAATGAATGTAACGAAAAAGAAGCCGACTCACCGATACAGAACACACTGGGGAGAAGGACGGGAGGACCAATACGCAGGGCAAGGGGTTACAAGGCAGAAACCATAAGGTATAAAATAAGTTACAGGAATATACGGTACAACACGGAGAATATAGCCAATATTTTATAATAACTATAAATGGAATATAACTCTTAAAAACTGTGACTCATGCTACTGTACACCTGTAACTTATAATATTATACATTATACTTCATTTTTAAAGCAACGCTTAAATTTTTAACATCAAATTTGAAATACCATTAAAAATTTAAAATTGGATACAATAAAAATTAAATCAACTACTTATTTTCTTTATGAAACTCTGTGGAAGATGCACTGAAAATATATCCCTTCCTTCCTGGAAATTTGCAAATGGCTTGCTAATGAAAAATATGAAAATTATGAACCTAGTACAGTATGCTTCTAGATTTTGTTTTCCACAGAGAGAGACGGGAAGAAGTGGATTTGTATATATTTCTTCAATTAAAGAAACTTTCAGATTGCTTTTTGAAACTCAAACTTATATAACATCAAATACAGTGATAATTTACTTGTTACTGGACAGAGAATTATCTGGCAATGATAATTGGACTCAGAGCTCCTTCTTGGAAATTTTATTAAAATTGTTAATATTAGATAAGAGAAAATCCAACATGATAAATTCAAATATTCCACCAGACAAGGAGAGCTATATAATAGTGCATGTCATGACTTTTTTTTGTGAATAGGTTTTATCTCTGACTTTATCCACAAGAATATCTTTCTGTCAAGGACTTAAGACGATTCCCTGGAGGCTCAGTTGGTAAAGAATCCGCCCGCAATGCGGGAGACCTGGGTTCAATTCCTGGGTTGGGAAGATCCCCTGGAGAAGGAAATAGCTACCCATTCCAGTATTCTGGCCTGAAGAATTCCAGGGACAGAGGAGCCTGGCAGGCTATACAGTCCATGGGGTGGCAAAGAGTCGGACACAACTGAGCAGCTTTCACTTTCACCTTATTTCCTTGGCAGATAAAGGCAATTTTTCTGTCCTGTGTTTGATCTAATATTTGCCTAGATATTCATCTTCTATATTTCCAAGTTCCTCAATTAAGTTTGGGGAATGTATCTATTCCTTGGGGATATTGCAAAACCTTTTCCCTAGACTGGAAGACTATCCAGGCTTCCCAAATCTTCTAACCCACAATTAGATTAAAATTTTAAATACATTATCAGTGTAACTAACTCTGGGTTTCCCAGGTGGAGCTAGTGGTAAAGAACTCACCTGTCAATGCAGGGGATATGAGATGCAGGTTCGATCCCTGGGTCAGGAATATCCCCTGGAGGAGGACATGGCAACCCACTCCAGTACACTTGCCTGGAGAATCCCAGGACAGAGGAGCCTGGTGGGCTACAATCCACAGGGTCGCTAAGAGTCGGACACGACTGAAGCGACTTAGCATGTACACATGCATAACTATCTCTAAGAGGAAAAGAACCTCACTCCTTTGTGTTGGACACTTCTAAGTTAATTGTGGCTCAGCTAAACACAAAGGTCTTGGAAAGAGACATGCCTCCTGTCTGGGGATTTACTTTTTTATGACTGCATTATTCTAATTCTCAGTAAAACTTAGTTTACTAATAATTGAAGAAGTCTGTCTACAATCTTGGGACCTTTGCTTTCCCAACATTCTCATCATACACTTTCTCATCTTCAGCTCCAAGCAGATAGACGCAGAGATCAAACATCAAACTCCTTGATCAAAATGGCTGTCATCCTCCCACTAGACAACTCTCCCCTTCTCTCTACCAAAGTGCTGGTATGATTTTCCTGTCAAATATGCCAAGGAAGTCTTTAAAGGTGTCTGTCAGTTGCCAACATGAGGTCTGCCAGACAAGCATGCTGCCTTCAGGAAGGAAGCAGAAACTTTCAGAGTTGCAACATTAAAGGCGGTATGACTCCAGGAATCCAGGGAAGAAACAGTCCTATTGGAATTTCAAATCTGGATTTTCATAATATGTGAACACATAGGAAAACAGTTCATACATAAGCCTTGAAAGGAGAAGATATTCCTTTATTTCCAAAACAAGACTAATGGCTCATTAAACTCAGTGTTCTGTATAGGGTAAAGAAAGTTCCCCATGAGTTTAAATGTTACTCCTTGCAGATTTTCAGGGAAATGGAGACTTCCTACCAGGATAACCTATTGATATCCTTTTTGATAAGGATATCAAAAAAAGATAAGGATATCAAAAAAAATAGAGATTCTTATAACTTTGACTTCAGTCTTCTCTCAACTAGATAGAAGGAAAGCCTATGTTTAAGATGAGTCACTGAATTTGGGAAGGGAGTTTCTGAAGGGGTCTAGACTCTAGAGACTTCTCAACAGCTACATGTCCATATGATCGTTTCTTCACCTGGAGGACTAGTAAAGAACTACCTCAAGTAGTTGGTCTATACAAGCCTCATTTCAGCTCAGCGGCTGATTCATCAATACGTTTCTTGCTGTGCACAAGGACTTTCCATCTGACAGAATGAAGTTTGGCTTAGAAACCAGAGTTCAGATTGCTGTGTTTTCTAACTTCACAATATGCTCTCTTAGTTCAGTTCAGTTCAGTCGCTCAGTTGTGTCTGATGCTTTGTGACCCCATGGACTGCAGCACACCAGGCCTCCCTGTCCATCACCAACTCCCGGAGTCCACCCAAACTCAAGTTCATTGAGTCGGTGATGCCATCCAACCAATTCATCCTCTGTCGTCCCTTCTCCTCCTGCCTTCAATCTTTCCCAGCATCAGGGTCTTTTCTAGTGAGTCAGCTCTTCACATCAGGTGGCCGAAGTATTGGAGCTTCAGCTTCAGCATCACTCCTTCCAATGAATATTCAAGACTGATTTTCTTTAGGATGGACTGGTTAGATCTCCTTGCAGTCCAAGGGACTCTCAACAGTCTTCTCCAAAACCACAGTTCAAAAGCAGCAATTCTTTGGCACTCAGCTTTCTTTATAGTCCAACTCTCACATCCATACATGACCACTGGAAAAACCATAGCCTTGACGAGACGGACCTTTGTTGGCAAAGTAATGTCTCTGCTTTTTAACATGCTATCTAGGCTGGTCATAACTTTCCTTCCAAGGAGCAAGTGTCTTTTAATTTCACGGTTGCAGTCACCATTTGCAGTGATTTAGGAGCCGAAAAAAAATAAAGTCTCTCACTGTTTCCATTAGTTCCCCATCTATTTACCATGAAGTGATGGGACTGGATGTCATGATCTTAGTTTTCTGAATGTTGAGTTTTAAACCAACTTTTCACTCTCCGCTTTCACTTTCATCAAGAGGCTCTTTAGTGCCTCTTCACTTTCTGCCATAAGGGTTAATAAAGTTAAATAAGCAGGGTGACAATATACAGCCTTGGTGTATTCCTTTTCCTATTTGGAACCAGTCTGTTGTTCCATGTCCAGTTCTAACTGTTGCTTCCTGACCTGCATACAGGTATCTCAAGAGGGAGGTCAGATGGTCTGGTATTCCCATCTCTTCAAGAATTTTGTATTGTGCTGACTCCTATTTTGCTTTCCACAAACTACTTACATTCAAAAGGGCTTTCCTGGTGGCTCAGACAGTGAAGAATCCTCCCACAATGCAGGAGACCCAGTTTCAATCCCTGGGTTGGGAAGATGCCCTGGAGAAGGGAATGACTACCCACTCCAGTATTCTTGCCTGGAGAATACCATGGACAGAGAAGGCT
The DNA here is from genome assembly GCF_019320065.1 of Cervus canadensis. NCBI lineage: Eukaryota > Metazoa > Chordata > Mammalia > Artiodactyla > Cervidae > Cervus > Cervus canadensis. Next base: position 61,817,477 of record NC_057403.1, read on the forward strand.
GGTGGGCTTCAGTTCATGGGATCACAAAAAATGGGACACAACTGAGTTAATACTTAAAATTCTTCAAGCCAGGCTTCAGCAATACGTGAATCAAGAACTTCCAGATGTTCAAGCTGGTTTTAGAAAAGGCAGAGGAACTAGAGATCAAATTGCCAACATCCGCTGGATCATTGATAAAGCAAGACAGTTCCATAAAAACATCTATTTCTTCTTTATTGACTATGCCAAAGCCTTTGACTGTGTGAATCACAATAAACTGTGGAAAATTCTGAAAGAGATGGGAATACCAGACCACCTGACCTGCCTCTTGAGAAACATGTACGCAGGTCAGGAAGCAACAGTTAGAACTGGACATGGAACAACATGTCACCCTGCTTATTTAACTTATATGCAGAGTACATCATGAGAAACGCTGGGCTGGATGAAGCACAAGCTGGAATCAAGATTGCTGGGAGAAATATCAATAACCTCAGCTATGCAGATGATACCACCCTTATGGCAGAAAGTGAAGAGGAACTAAAGAGCCTCGTGATGAAAGTGAAAGCGGAGAGTGAAGAGTTGGTTTAAAACTCAACATTCAGAAAACTAAGATCATGGCATCCGGTCCCATCACTTTATGGTAAATAGATGGAGAAACAGTGGAAACAGTGGCTGACTTTATTTTGGGGGGCTCCAAAATCACTGCAGATGGTGACTGCAGCCATGAAATGAAAAGACACTTGCTCCTTGGAAGGAAAGTGACGACCAACCTAGACAGCATATTGAAAAGCAGAGACATTACTTTGTCTACAAAGGTCCATCTAGTCAAGGCTATGGTTTTTCCAGTGGTCATGTATGGATGTGAGAGTTGGACTGTGAAGAAAGCTGAGTGCCGAAGAATTGATGCTTTTGAACTGTGGTGTTGGAGAAGACTGTTGAGAGTCCCTTGGACTGCAAGGACATCCAGCCAGTCCATCCTAAATGAGATCAGTCCTGGGTGTTCATTGCAAGGACTGATGTTGAAGCTGAAACTCCAATACTTTGGCCACCTGATGTGAAGAGCTGACTCATTGGAAAAGACCCTGATGCTGGGAAAGATTGAAGGCAGGAGGAGAAGGGGATGACAGAGGATGAGATGGTTGGATGTCATCACTGACTCAATGGACATGGGTTTGAGTGGACTCTGGGAGTTGGTGATGGACAGGGAGGCCCGGCATGCTGCAGTTCACGGGGTCGCAAAAAGTCAGACATGACTGAGCAACTGAACTGAACTGAACTGAACTGAGCAACTAACACTTTCACTTACATCCAAATGAAGAAAGAGGAGGAGTAGAAAGAGCTACAGAAGATCAACTTTGAAACCACCATTCTGGATACCCTTGTGGTTTATAAGTAGTTCATAAAGTCTCTGTAATCAGAGGTCAGTGTGTTTTATTTCCATGGTACTCACTTCAATAGGCCTATTACTTAGCAATCATGACACATTATACATATCATAACAAACACTCCTGGAGACGACAAGGTTCTAGGGTAACCCAACACCTACAATATTCAGAAAGGATTCCCCAGGTTGGGATTTTTCATGAAATGTGCATGTTTATTTACATTTATGCTGTTGCTGTGTCCCTGAGTTCTATATTTTGGTTCCCCAGTAAGAAGGGGATATAAACATTTAACATACAAGAACACAATGAGGAATGAAGGTACAGTTAGTGTGCATGTAAGTAGCAAAATGCCACACAACTCTGTTTGAAGTCAGCACTTATTTTTCAATAATTGAGCATCAGATTTTTTTATCCTAGAAAAATGGAACTCTTCTTGGGTGCTTTTCAAGTCAGTCAATACCACACACACTGATTGAACAGCATCTATGTATGTGCCAAGCTACTGTTGCTGGTACGGGCGCTTATGGTAAATTATTCTATCTCTGCAACATGTTATTTAGAGGAAAATTGGCACTATTTGCAAGGAACTTTGGGTTTAATTTGCATCTAAAAATTTTAAATACCCATAATTGTATACAGCCAGGAACATTATCCATGGTTAATTTGCATGTTGTTCCTATTGTCCCTAAGATGTGAGGACATTTAACAATTAGTACCTTATGCCACATGACCGTTGCACACCCGAGAGCAAAGATCACTCAAGGCTGAGGACTTGGCATTGAAGACTTCGGGGGTCACGATGAACCACCAAACAGTTTAACACCCTTTCATCTCATGCCCACTGAATTTCCCTTTGAAGCATGCCTCCTGCCCAGGCTTTTGCAGACTCATCCAAGGACTGTCTGGCTCAATTATCTTGGTCCTAGCCGTCTGTAAGCAGAATCACACTTCAGAGGTTCAAAGGGCTCTGGGGCTATCCATCAGGCCAATTCCATTTCAAATATAAAAAAAAATCATGTGCACTCTGATCAAACTGACATTTTCTTTTTCCTTATGTGTCAGTAGCACAAAAGCTGAAGCTCCTTCCATTTTGAGATTCCGAACTTCGTTCTCCTTTTAATGTAACAGTCCTTCCACTAAATCCTTTCTCCGGCTCATTGGCTGGTTCTATTGAAAATAGTCTAACCTTGTATCCCTTTCTTGTTATGAATAAAACAGTTATTCAAACCCTAATGCTGAGAAATTTTTTCACAGTTCTCCAGCACTTTCACACTGCAACTCTGTTTCAATAGAATAAAAAAAATGAAGACCCTGGAGGGAAAAAATTGGTGCTTCAAAGAAACAACTATGCATTGTCTATAGCATGTCTCCATATCATCTATTTATAATTCTATGGTAACTATTCTACATCTTTGTAAATTATAGATAACTGATGCCAGTGAAAAATAATCCTTATGTATAGTTACACAAATCTGCCCGGTCCAAAGAGAGTTAATTAACACCCCTCCTCCACTGTGGAGAAGCCAGGATTTGCTTTTGAACCTGTTAAGCACCTACTTAACCAGTAGCTACCTAGTCTACGACCCTAATCTACAACCAGTAACGCTGAAGAAGCTGAAGTTGAAAGGTTCTATGAAGACCCACAAGACCTTTTAGAACTAACACCCAAAAAAGATGTCTTTTTCGTTATAGGGGACTGGAATGCAAAGGTAGGAAGTCAAGAAACACCTGGAGTAACAGGCAAATTTGGCCTTGGGGTACAGAATGAAGCAGGGCAAAGACTAATAGAGTTTTGCCAAGACAATGCACTGGTCACAGCAAACACCCTCTTCCACCACAAGAGAAGACTCTACACATGGACATCACCAGATGGTCAACACCAAAATCAGACTGAGTATATTCTTTGCAACCAAAGATGGAGAAGCTCTATACAGTCAGCAAAAACAAGACTGGAAGCTGACTGTGGCTTAGATCATGAACTTCTTACTGCCAAATTCAGATTTAAATTGAAGAAAGTGGGGAAAACCACTAGACCATTCAGGTGTGACCTAAATCAAATCCCTTATGACTATACAGTGGAAGTGAGAAATAGATATAAGGGACTAGCTCTGCTAGACAGAGTGCCTAATGAACTATGGATGGAGGTTCATGACATTGTACAGGAGAACAGAGATCAAGACCATCCCCAAGAAAAAGAAATGCAAAAAAGCAAAATGGCTGTCTGAGGATGCCTTACAAATAGCTGTGAAAAGAAGAGAAGTGAAAAGAAAAGGAGAAAAGGAACGATATACCCATTTGAATGCAGAGTTCCAAAGAATAGCGAGGAGATATAAGAAAGCCTTCCTCAGTGAGCAATGCAAAGAAATAGAGGAAAACGATAGAATGGGAAAGACTAGAGATCTCTTCAAGAAAATTAAAGATACCAAGTGAACATTTCATGCAAAGATGGGCTCAATAAAGGACAGAAACAGTAGGGACCTAACAGAAGCAGGAGATATTAAGAAGAGGTGGCAAGAATATAGAGAAGAAGTGTACAAAAAAGATCTTCATGACACAGATAATCACGATGGTGTGATCACTCACCTAGAGCCAGACATCCTGGAATATGAAGTCAACAGGGCCTTAGGAAGCATCACTATGAACAAACCTAGTGGAGGTGATGGAATTCCAATTGAGCTATTTCAAATCCTAAAAGATGATGCTGTGAAAGTGCTGCACTCAATATGGCAGCAAATTTGGAAAACTCAGCAGTGGCCACAGGACTGGAAAAGGTCAGTTTTCATTCCAATCCCTAAGAAAGGCAATCCCAAAGAATGCTCAAACTACCACACAATTGCACTCATCTCACACGCTAGTAAAGTAATGCTCAAAATTCTCCATGCCAGGCTTCAGCAATAGGTGAACTGTGAACTTCCAGATGTTCAAGCTGGTTTTAGAAAAGGCAGAGGAACCAGAGATCAAATTGCCATCATCTGCCAGATCATTGAAAAAGCAAGACAGTTCCAGAAAAATATCTATTTCTGCTTTATTTACTATGCCAAAGCCTTTGTGTAGATCACAATAAACTGTGGAAAATTCTAAAGAGATGGGAATACCAAAACACCTGACCTGCCTCTTGAGAAACATGTACGCAGGTCAGGAAGCAACAGTTAGAACTGGACATGGAACAACAGACTGGCTCCAAATAACTAAAGGAGTACATCAAGGCTGTATATTGTCACCCTGCTTCTTTAACTTATATGTAGAGTACATCATGAGAAACGCTGGGCTGGATAAAGCAGAAGCTGGAATCGAGATTGCCGGGAAAAATATCAGTAACCTCAGATATGCAAATGACACCACCCTTATGGCAGAAAGTGAAGAGGAACCAAAGAGCCTCTTGATGAAAGTGAAAGAGGAGAGTGAAAAAGTTGGCTTAACCATCACCCTAATTCCAAAACCAGACAAAGATGCCACAAAAAAAGAAAACTACAGGCCAGTATCACTGATGAACACAGATGCAAAAATCCTTAACAAAATTCTAGCAAACAGAATCCAACAACATATTAAAAAAGTCATACATCATGACCAAGTGGGCTTTATCCCAGGAATGCAAGGATTCTTTAATATCTGCAAATCAATCAATGTAATACACCACATTAACAAATTGAAAGATAAAAACCATATGATTATCTCAATAGATGCAGAAAAAGCCTTTGACAAAATTCAACATCCTTTTATGATTAAAACTCTCCAGAAAGCAGGAATAGAAGGAACATACCTCAACATAATAAAAGCTATATATGACAAACCCACAGCAAGCATTACCCTCAATGGTGAAAAATTGAAAGCATTTCCCCTAAAATCAGGAACAAGACAAGGGTGCCCACTCTCACCACTACTATTCAACATAGTTTTGGAAGTTTTGGCCGCAGCAGTCAGAGCAGAAAAAGAAGTAAAAGGAATCCAGATAGGAAAAGAAGAAGTGAAACTCTCCCTGTTTGCAGAGAACATGATCCTCTACATAGAAAACCCTAAAGACTCTACCAGAAAATTACTAGAGCTAATCAATGAATATAGTAAAGTTGCAGGACATAAAATTAACACACAGAAATCCCTTGCATTCCTATACACTAACAATGAGAAAACAGAAAGAGAAATTAAGGAAACAATACCATTCACCATTGCAACAAAAAGATTAAAATACTTAGGAGTATATCTACCTAAAGAAACAAAAGACCTATACATAGAAAACTATAAAACACTGATGAAAGAAATCAAAGAGGACACCAACAGATGGAGAAATATACCGTGTTCATGGATTGGAAGAATCAGTATTGTCAAAATGGCTATACTACCCAAAGCAATCTATAGATTCAATGCAATCCCTATCAAGCTACCAACGGTATTTTTCACAGAACTAGACCAAAGAATTTCACAATTTGTATGGAAATACAAAAAACCTCGAATAGCCACAATAATCTTGAGAAAGAAGAATGGAACTGGAGGAATCAACCTGCCTGACTTCAGACTCTACTACAAAGCCACAGTCATCAAGACAGTATGGTACTGGCACAAAGACAGAAATATAGATCAATGGAACAGAATAGAAAGCCCAGAGCTAAATCCACGAACCTATGGACACCTTATCTTTGACAAAGGAGGCAAGGATATACAATGGAAAAAAGACAACCTCTTTAACAAGTGGTGCTGGGAAAACTGGTCAACCACTTGTAAAAGAATGAAACTAGAACACTTTCTAACACCATACACAAAAATAAACTCAAAATGGATTAAAGATCTAAATGTAAGACCAGAAACTATAAAACTCCTAGAGGAGAACATAGGCAAAACACTCTCTGACATAAATCACAGCAAGATCCTCTATGACCCACCTCCCAGAATATGGGAGTCACATTTTTATCTTTTTTAAAATTACCATTTAACAGCTACAAATGAGGAAAAATAAGCATAACAAGGTTATTGATCCAGGAGTTTATAAGAATGAGATGGTAAAGAGGACATATCCAGCAAGAGAGGATCAAGAGTCATATTCTTTCATGCTTTTCTTAGCATTAACATGCCATAATTTAGGGGGAATGAAAATAAAGTTATTTAATAATATTCTCTGAAAGTAATATCACATTTATATTCATATTGGGAAATGATTACAGGGTGACAGTTAGTATCTGAAACCATTGTCAAAGCAAAAATTGCACCAGACTTAGTTAAGCAGATAAGGAAGCCTGTATTTAAGGCTACTGACACAGGGAAGAAAGACAGTCTGAATGCAACTCCACCAAAACGATGGGCAGGAGAGTTTAAAAGCTGGGTTGGTGGATATCATAGATCATCTGTGTTTACTAATTGGCCTTACCAAGGAAGAGGAAGGCTGAAAGAATTAAACACAGAGAGGAGAAGGCAGTGTAAAGTCAGAGAGCAGCAGGAGATATGAAGATCCTGGCTGTGAGGACTAGCGTCATTCAGCCACTAACCAAGGACTATCCAGTGCCCACTAGAAGCTGGAAGAGACGAGGAAATTACCCTCCCCTAGGGCCTCTAGCGTGAGGAGAGCCCTGGCAACATCTTGAGTTTGAACACCAGTGATACTTACTTCTGACTTCTGGATAAATTTCTGTTGTTTCAAGCCACCAAGTTTGTGGTAGCTTGTTAGAGCAGCCACAGGAAAACCAAGACTGATTTTGGTACCAAGGAGTGGGGCACGGCTGTAACAAATACCTAAAAATGTGGAAATGGCTTTGGAGTTAGTAATGGACAAAGGCTAGAAGAATTTTGAGGCACATGATAAATAAAACCTAGATTGCTTTAAACAAACTACTGCTAGAAATATAAACATTAAAGGGACTTCCCTGGTGGTCCAATGGCTAAGACTCAGCATTCTCAATGCAGGGGCCCGGGTTTGATCCCTGACCAGGGAACTAGATCCCACATGCTGCTACTAAGACCTGGTGCAGCCAAATAAATAAACAGAAATGTTTCAAAAAGAAATATAAGCATTAAGGAAAATGCTGGTGAGAGCTCAGAAACAAGGGGGAAGCACAAAAGGGGAAGCTCATATCATCTAGGAGAAAATGCATGTTGTCATAAACAGAATATTGGTAGAAATGTCAACATTAAAGGTGCTCAAAGGGCTCAGAAGGGAATGAGAGACATCCTAGTGGAAAAATGGAAAAAGGCAATCCCTGTTAACAATGGCAGAGAGCTTCACTGCACTGTCACCTACAGTTGTGTGGGAAACAAAATCTTGCAAGGGATGAATTCAGGTATTTAGCTGAGAAGAAGTCCAAGCAAAACCTTGAACATATAGCCTGGCTTCTCCTTGCTGCCTGTACTAAAATGCTAGAGGAAAGAGACATATTGAGGAAAGAAATATTAAGCCAAAAGGAACCAGGACTTTATGATTTGGGAAATTCCCAGACTATCCAGATTGCTAGAGATACTAAAATTAGGAGGTTCACTGTTATAAAAGTGTTCTCTGGAGAGCAATCCACTCCAGTATTCTTACCTGGGAAATCCCATGGCAGAAGAGCTTGGTGGGCTACAGTCCACAGGGTCACAAAAGAGTCGGACATGAATGAGCAACTAAACAACAACAAGAAGGATAAAGTTGACATTTCCTGAGATACAGAAAAATACCAGGAGCCCAGTTTTTAGCATAATAGATTACTATTTCCATTTAGAAAAGCAAGTAGAGATTCTGGGAAGGTAATTGAATTTAGGAGTCCAGAGATCAGCATCTCGGTCCAGATTACAGCTATAAATTTGGGGTCATCAATACAGAGATACAATCTAAAGCCATGAGACTGGAGAGGTCATCAGGAAGTGTCTGTACATACAAAATAGAAGAGGTTCAAAAACTGACTCATGGGAGCCTGCAAAATTAAAAGGTCAAAAAGAGGAGGAGGGCACAGCAGAGGAGAGTGAGATGGAGTGTGGCAGGGAAAAAACCAGGAGAATGTGGAGTCCTGCTACGTCAAGTGAAGAAAGTGTTTCAAAGAGGGAGGATGATCAAAAATGCCAAGTACTGCTGAGAAGGTAAGTAAGAAGAGGATGACAAGTGTCCATGGCACTTACCAGTCCAGAAGTTATTGGCGATGTTGACTACAGATATTTTGCTGTGATATTGACATGATGATTTCAGTGGGATAAGAGAGAATTTAAAGACAGTACATATAGGGAATGAAATGAAATGGACTGGAAAGTCAATTAATTTCGCTTTAAAATAAAAATCCACAAATTTGGCCAGAATAAGCTCATTACTGACTTTAAAAAGTTTTGCTGAGATGCACCAGATGGCTTGAGGTATGCAGGAAATGAGTAACCAACATGGATCATTCAATTAGAGAGTTTGCTAATTAAAGAAAGAGGTAGTAAGTGCATGGTAATTTCCAAGAGCTAAGGGGAAAGCAAATGTGATTGTTTTCATCTGTTGAATCTGTTTAGTCTGCGAGGTAAAAATGGAGAGAAGAGAGACTGAATGGGGTTCTTGAAGAATTGAATGGGGTTCTGGAAGAATTGAAAGTGATGCGAACAACAACCCAAAAAAAGCAAAGTGAAGGAAATGACTTTGGTAAAGAAGTGATCTCTTCCTCAGAAATACTAGGGACAGATGAGAAGGTAACCGCACACCGGGCTTTCTCAGTCTGAGCACTGCTGACATTCTGACCTGGATAACTCTTTGCTGGGATGGCCTCTCTGCTGTACTGGACACTGAGCAGCCCTGATCTCTACCTACTAAATACCAGTACCACTTGCCCTCTGTCATGGCAGCCTCACATGTCTCCAGACGTTGCTCATGTCCTCAGACACTGCCAGTGTCTCCTCGGGGCAAAAGCACCTTGGTTGAAAACCACTGATGTAGAGATAAATTGAAGAACAGAGAACTGCACTGTATGTGCTCTGAGTCCTATGAGAAATTGGAATGGTAACTGCATGTGCGCTATTAGAAAGGCCTGGGTGATAAAGAGGAGAACTTCTGGGAAGAATGATTAATAATAATAGATACCATAACGGCTTTGTTTTGTGTCGACCCTGGAACTGTCGTCTGCCAGAATGCCCTTCCCTGTGTAGTTCTAGACTCATGTGGGCCACAAGAGACATTTTACGTGAGATTTGAAGGTGGAAGGAAACAGCAGCACATTCATTTCACACTGGGAAGGCTGGAGCAGAGCACCAGGCAGGACCGCTGCTTGCACGCACTGCCACTCACTGCTGGCTCACTTGCGGTAAATTTAGCGACCAGCAGACCACAGCTCCCCCAGCTCCTCATGCTTCTGCACCAGGCGCCTCTTTGAGTGCTGTGCTGAAGGGCGCCAGCTGCCCCCGCAGGTCAGCCACCTTGTCCAAGTGGGTCCCAGCTCACCAGGGAGGCCTCCAGCCCATCCCTGCACTTCCCAGTTTGGGCTTCCTCTCCCCTATCTCTTGTCCGTCTCTCTTCCTAATCACCAATCCTGCTGATTTGGGGCTGCAGCATCCAACACAGAAGCAGGAACTGTATATAAACTCTTAAGTGTGATCTCTCAATTGTCTCAGGTCAAATCCCGCACTCCATATCATTCATTTACTACTGCCTATATGTCAAGTGTAACAACACTATAAATTACATTGCAGTGTCCTTATTTTATTGGTGAGGAAACTGGGAACCAGGAAGACTGACTCTATCGAGCTTCCACATTTAGTAAGTGGCGCAAACATGGAGCTTGAACAACATCCACTTTCCTTTAAAAAACCCTCTCTCCTTCCATCTGGCCAGTCTAAGAAATAAAGGAGGGGTAGAACATTTCTAAATGAATGACCTTGACAAATGACTCCACACTTGGTTCTAATAATGGTAGGAAATAAATAAAAGCCCTTTTTAAGATAGCACTTAATGTTTTAGAGGTAAGAGGCACAACAGTTAAAGATAAAACTTACCTGCTCTTCACAGATATGAAATAAGAAGAGTCTCAGTCCTCCATTTTCTATTACTGCATAATGCCTCTGAGACACTAACGTTTGGGGGCAGCAAACATCCTGAAAGTTTAGAAGGGGACTTAACAAATCCACCAACACTCAGTCTACTCAGGACCAGGACACAGCGACCAGGGCACTCATGACTATTACTGTGCCTCGGCCAACACCGAGGCTTCCCCATTCCCGCTTCTCACCCCCGGGGCAGGGCTTCTAGGCCTTCCCCACGCTGGCTTACATCGACAGTAACAACGGCAGCCACTTTCTCCATACACATGGACTGTGGCAACAGACCAAGATAGAACAAACCTTGCTTTTTACTTGCTGGTATTGTTCAAAGCAGCAGCAAAACCAGAAAGGCGCTGAAGAAAATGTACTAGGTTGTCTGGGTGAACAATCTTATGTGTCCCTATCTCCGTGTCTACTATAGCATATAAAGTCTTGACGTACAGGGATCAAATCTATGAATTACTTTCCAAAAAGGCAAGAATGATAGAATATCATCAATGGAAGGGAATTTTTCTTCAGGTCACTTGATCCATTCCAAGTGAATGAATCCATTCTAAAACTAACCAAGTAGTCATCCATGCTCTTCTTTCACCCTTCAAATACCACACCACCATTAACCAATTCAAAAGGGAGCCCTTGTTCTCTTCTGAGAGCTAAAAGCTAGAGGCACTCCTTGCTTTGAGCTAGACTATACCTGCCTATGATTATGACCCAACGGTGTTGGAAGAGTCATTTTGCATCATCCAGAGTATCTCCACCTATCATAGCCATATTTATTATTTAATGCATGTCCTATAGTTATAATAATGGCAACAATAATAAGACTGATATGAAAGCAGCTACTTGGTACACCAGTTTGTTCCATCAGTAAAAAAATTTTAGATCAGTTACTGAGAGCACAAATGATCATTGCTTTTGCCGTAACTTTTTTCACTTTATACCATAGTAGCACTGTGGTTATATCAGCTAAAAAGGTAATAATTATCTTACTATATTATATTTATATATTGTATTCGTAGTCATTTTGAAAATCCTCTTTTCCTTGATTTCCACAGAAAAACTATTCACTTGAACAAAGTTTTATTTTTAAAGTTATAGTAAATGTAGGATATGTGGGAATTTATCTTATAAAAATAAGCTTCGTACTGAAGCCCACTTTAAGATCACAGTTTTATTATCTGAGAAAAGGATAAAATTTTGAAATAGAATATCTTCATCAAAACTTGGGAACAGTTTCTATAGAAATTGCCAGTTAACTCTTACATATTGTCTTCAGGTTTCTGAAGACATCAGTGCAAGATGGATTCTGATATATGTTATAGCCCCCTTTAAGAGTTGGAGAGATCAAGTCACAAATAGTTCTTACTGTATTTTAGATTGCATGGTCATCTGCCAAAAACAGAAGGAAGGGCTTGTGGTGACCATTCTTCTGCTTTGTACCTAGAGCATAATCTCTCCAGGAATGCCTTATATTTCACCTCATCAGAGTCTGTCTCCACTAAGAGAAAATAGATAGTGCAGATACTGACAATATAAACGACCTCAAGAAAAAAAATTATAAACAGGGCTGACATGTTGAAGCAAAGAGCTTATCAGGATTAAGAGCTGATTCATCAGGGAGCTCCTTGGTGGTCCAGTGGTTAGGACTCTGCACTTCTACCACAGAGGGTCCTGGCCAGGACACTAAGATGCTACAAGCCATGCAGTGCAGCGAAAAACACCTAATTCATCAGTTTAATTTCTCAGTAACTGGATTAGTATCTGTCCTCTAAATAAATCTGATTCTAGGATGACTGTGTTCTGATTAGTTATAGGTAAAATATATTCAATAAGAAAATTAAGATGGGATTGTTTCTTTCAGATAAAAGAGTAGAAAAGTCCTAGAGGGAACAGGCAAGAAATGATAGGAAGCTAAGTTTGATAATTCAACTTTATATGGCAGTACTCTATGGGAAAAAATACAATTTAGTGGGATTCAATAAATAGTTTTCTTAAATTAAACTATTTGTTAGAAATAAGCTGTGCTCTGGGTTTTTAAATCAAAATGAATATGCTGTGGTAATTGGGGATATGAGAAAAAAATAAATTAACACTACTTGGAACATAGTTAATGTGTCTGAATTTATGCCAATACCTGTTTGTGAGAGGGAACAATATTCTAGTAGATGGAAGCTGCCAATTATGTTTTAATAGGTTCATGTACAATGATAGTAGAATTATAATACTGATTTTCTTCTGAATACTCCAATTTGCACTGTTTTCCTCCAATAATTTCTGCTTCAATGACTGTATATTGATCTTCACTATGTATTATTTGTTCTTAAATTAAATACTCTATTTCTAAAGTTGTGGGGGTGGGGAGAGCAGTACCCACATGAAAGAATAATCCAAACTCTGATGAAGCCACATACTTTGCATCAGTGTGCTATTTCATTTTCAGAATAATTCCTGTCGCTTTTTTGCCTTGAACGTTCAGGAATTGGCTGTCCAATGCATTTGTATGAATTCACCTCGATTTCCTTCATATTTGATCTTTGTTTCTTGCCTTTAGTCATTTCACGGCTAATTAAATCCCTCTACCTTCTAAGTGAGAAGAAGAAAGACAAAATAACGTAAGCTATTGTGGTAGTGTCAAAGGAGAAAAAAAGGTATAAAAGGGACTAAACTGTTTCTCCAGAGTCAGGGCCAGTTGACCCCAGGTCTATCTGCTTCCTTCAGCACTGCCCCTGGGGATGAAAAACCCTTGACATGCAGCCCAGCTCAGAGATGAAGGCACGTGTGCCGAGCCTGGCTATGCCTGTGGAGATGCACACAGACGCACCATGTCTTAGGGTTGCCGACAGTCCTGCCTCCCCAGTACAAGAAAGCCATGGACAGAGCATGCTTACTGGGCACTCCCTTCATTCCCTCCAATTTCTTCTAAGGAATATAGCTCTGCCTTCTTTTCCTGATGGATAATCTGTACCTGGAGGGTCTAGAGTCTTCCGTGCCCTTGCTCCCACGTGGACAGATTTCCAACAACGTGTTCAGCCGGCTCCCCATCACATTCTTGCCTGCTTCCTTCTCCCAGGGCCTAGAATTTACATGTGTAACACTGGACACTGTTTCAGAGAAGACACACCACTGGGAAATCTGCACCATCTATTTACAAGTATTTCCCACCTAGAAATCCCCACAAGCACCCTGCGGCTAGTGTACACGACTTAGTGACTAAACCACCACCACACCAAACCAGGTTTGTTTGCCCTACACAAGAGCAAGCCGACTGCTGAGACACCAAGGTCTGCAGCAGAGAAGAGGTTTACTCTCAAGGCAGCCAAGTGAGGAGAGGAGACAGGAGAACAAATCTCAAATCTGCCTCTCCCAAGGCAAGGGGCTAGGGATATTTATGTGACAAAGCTGTGCATTCTCCGTCACTTCAGCTGTGTCCGACTCTTTGCAACCTTATAGGACTGTGGCCCTCCAGGCTCCTCTGCCCATGGGATTTTCCTGGCCAGAATACTGGAGTGGATTGCCATGCCCTCCTCCAGGGGATCTTGCCGACCTAGGGATCGAACCTATGTCTCCTGCATGGCAGGCAGATTCTTTACCATCTGAGTCACCAAGAAAGCCAATGGGATAAAGTTGAGGTGTGGGGAATTGGGGAAAAGGGATTGGAGATAAGAAAAAGATGAGGTAATCATTATACTTGGCAGGTGCTTCTAAGCGATGTGTTTCTTCATGGACACATGTTCAGAAAATGGCAGTGTTACCACGTACTGAGGGTGGAGTTCTGGGCCCTCTGATGTCAGAAGGTCATCAGTTGGACACTCATGATTGCCCGGTTGGAGGGTCAGTGGTCCCAACTAGTCTTAAACAGCTCAAGCTCAAATTGAACACAGCTGACTCCAAGTCCCTGAAAAACAACTCAAGCAAACATCTTATTCTTTAGGTGATGTGAGGCTTGGAAGACATGAAAACTTTTTGTAGCAATGATTAAAGTGAGCTTGATCGATGAAGGCAGTTTACAGGTTTAACAGATCCAGCTGATGATTATCCTCAGTTTCACTAGAATACTGTTCTGTTCCCCCTTCCCTCAAGGACAATGTTCTGGAGATTTTGCCACTTTATTGAAGGCAACACGGCCTTGGGTTTGCCCACTAACTACCCCCTACCCATTCCTGTGCTCTCCACATCCCTCAGCAGCCAACATTCAAAGTCCTGTAACAGCTTACATATTTTAGGTTGATTTAATGTCATCTTTTTGTTCCTGTTTTTCTATTCCAGATCATCAAGATGTGACAGCAATTATAGTAGTAGCTGAGAACTGATGTTAGGTTTCTCTACAGTAAGTTTCTTTTTAGCAAGGTTGGTAAAATATGCAATAAAACTAGGTACAAAATATTGATCCAGCCTCTCTTTGACAAATATGAAGAAGGCCTGGAGGGATTCCAACTAACTGAAAGAATTAACCAAGCACAGATTTGTTTTAACTTGGTCCTGTGACAAGGAAATTGGGGATCCTTTTCCAAAAAAATACATAAGGTCACCCTGTCTTATTCATTGCTGTGTTCCTTGTACCCATCAGAGTACATTGCCATAGTGGGTTTCTATAAACATTCGTTGAATGAAAAAACAAATGGATGAATACAGGATCTCATGCCTGAATTAAGTTATCAAAAATAACTGAATAAACATCAGTTATGGGAAAATAATGAAAAAACAGTGAGGTACTGCCTAAACAAGTAATATAAAAGTTAAAAGAGATAATGGGTATAGTGAAGAAAACAGAAAAAAGTAAACTGATAACTTAGAACTAGTTCAGCCTTAAATCTGGGGGGAGGTTTGGCATTGGATAGAGACAAAGACATTCCTGGCACAGGGAACAGAATGCATGAATATTCGCATGTGCATAAGAGCACGGACCAATGAGACGAAATGCTCTGTTGGGAGCGGGAAATGCGTGGGAAACACAGGTAGGGAGGTGGACTTAAGGCAGAACACAGAGATCATTCTAAAACTCAGTCTGAGGAGCACTTGGAAAAGCACCAGGTCTGGTCTGAGTAACATGTTTTTTGTATGTCTGGACATTAACTTTCTCTCTGTTTCACTAAGGTTACTTTTCCAAAAGACGCATATTTCTTTCTCATGCTCTAGGTTAAACATAAGACCCCACAATCGGCAGGGGCAGTAAAGCGTTTACGAGCTCATGGTAAACTGGGTAAAGAGAACCACAGTGACATGGGCAGTGATATCAAATGTTATAAAATGATATCAATGTTATCAAATGCTGGTTCTCCAAATTATCACCAAAGCATCTGCTGATAAGACAAAGCACAGTTAATTCCTTGCCACGGTAAGCGAGGACCCTAGGTCAGCAGAGCCTTGATAATGTCCTAGGGAAGGACAAAGTCGGGATACTTATTGACATTTTGAAGTCTGGCTTAAAGCAGGTCTTACAATGTGGAAGCTTGATTATGATTGGGCAGGAATCATGATGTAATACTTTCAGACTAGTAATAGTTGAGGACATAGCAATGCAAGACTTCTGAGGCGAAGATTCAGAGAGTCTGGTGTAAACTGGCCACAGATGCTTCCTATTAATGAGTTGATGGAACTCCTTGGAAGTCCTTGGTGTGAAAAGTCATATCATATGATCCAGGGAAAGAGCCTCATGAAATACTAAAGTTAGATCAAAGACGGTGGGATAATAAAGTCATGTTAATGTACTGGTGAGCTGCATAGATGGTTTCAGTTCTGAGTGCACATGCATGCAAAGGACACAGGAAGTAAATCCAAAGAAGAGTTCTGAGCTCTGCTCAGTAGATTCAAAACAGTCTTCCAAGAAGAGGTGGCCTCTGCGCCATGAGCTAAAAAAGTGAGCAGAGTTTGATCTGTGTACAAAAGGAAGAAACGATTCAAGGAAAGGGCATAATGTTGTGTAAGAAAACGGGTGAAAGAATGTGTCTTTCACCATAGATTCTGCAAGCAGAACACATCACTGTTGTTCTAACATAGAAATTGATGCCCTTCTACTGTATTTATTGTAATTACTCAGAGTATTTTGTTGGGAAAGAAATTTTTGCATAAGTTAAGGATGATTATTTTAAATTATTGCTGAAACTAGTTTCATGTTTTACGATGAGCTTAAAAACAGTTTGGGGATGCAAACTTAAAATCATGTGGGATTTTTAAAAATATTCTTTTT
This sequence comes from Cervus canadensis, assembly GCF_019320065.1. Lineage (NCBI taxonomy): Eukaryota > Metazoa > Chordata > Mammalia > Artiodactyla > Cervidae > Cervus > Cervus canadensis. The sequence continues at coordinate 61,833,986 of NC_057403.1, forward strand.
TAATAAACAAATTGTTAAAACACATAGAAACTCATTCCCACCTAGAGAGAGTAAAAGAGAAAGGAAGCGTGGAGCCGCCAGCAGGGTTTGTAGTTTCCCTGAAGCAGTATAACAGCATTTCAAACCCTCCAGGAAAAGGAAGAAAATATTCTGTGCCCCTGAAAGCCAGAGTAGAGGCCATTTAGCTCTCTCCTGCATGTCAGGGAACTTTTAGTAAACTAACTTAGAAATAAACCCAAAGGGATTATGATCACCGTGCATTATAAAAAAAGGGATGGCCATAAGGAGGTTTAATCAGAAAATAAACTTCAAAATCAAAAACATGCTTTGATGCAAGAACACTGGGAAACCAGTCAGCATTTGATGCTCTTAGTAGCCTCTCCTAGAAAGCATCTTGTCCCTCTGACACCTGTGTGTGATAAAGGTCAGGGCACCCTCCGCGGCCCGTCATGAGTTGGTCAGACCCAGGTCCCCCAGTCAGTGATGAGCACAGCTCTGACTCAACAAGCTGCAAGCCTGCAAACCCTACACCTGAGAGCCCAGACTTTCAAAACAACCAGCTAATTAAACCTGGAGCAGCAAGCTATCATCATCCGAGATTCATGGGCATCCAACAAGCAGAAGAACTAGCAACACGGCACTCAGCAACAGCTGTCACCTGCTATAACGTTCTTTAATTATCTTACAATCTCTAAGAACTGACAAATGGGTGACAAAATGCAATTTTCTGTGTCAGGAAGCGAGAGAGGAGCCCGTGTTGCTTTGATGAGGAAACACTGTAAACCATCTCTCTCGGCTCTTCTTACCGGGCAGAGGGCACCGCTGTCAGTCAGTCCTGGTCTGTAAACACACTCGTCGTTATTGCTGTGGATGCTCAGTCACTCAGTCGTGGCCGACTCTTTCGCGACCCCATGGACTGTAGCTCAGTCTCCTCCGTCCGTGGGATTTCCCAGGCAAGAATACTGGAGTGGGTTGCCATTTCCTCCTCCAGGGGATCTTTCTGACCCAGGAATCAAACCCGCATACGCTGCATTGGCAGGTGGATTCTTTACCACTGAGCCGATCAGGGAAGCCCATATAACACACTCATTACAGGACTTGTGGAGGGACACGTTTCCTTCTTTATAAAGACTGAAGAAGAGAAGCCAGGATGGGCACTGGGCTATGCCAAGCTGTCCCCCTTAGGCTCAACACGTCTTTCAAATTCAGCCCCAGCTCCAGGGCTAGCCCCACTGTGCGGCTCGTGTCCCATGGACATGCATTCCTGGGATAGACCACTAGCAAAGCCAATCCAAGTTCCCTGGTATCATGTCACGCCCCTTTCCACAGATCCCTCCCCGTGCCTGTCCAAATTGTGACCTAATCCCCCTATGTTGCAGTGATGTCTATTATGAACTCCATAAGGATTTCCATTAGTCCCTAACCTCTGGTCATTACATTCTACCAAATGTGCATGATAGCATCCTTTATCCCCATGGGGCAAATTTGCTGTGCCAAAAATGTTCACAACAACACAAAATAAGTTGCAGAAAGAAGGTCACTCTGTAGTAAATAGCTCTTATCAACATCAGCAAGAAAGCCACATCATCTGTAGAGAGTAATAGGGTACTCATAAGCCAAGAGCATTGCATCACTCATGATTCTAGAACACAAAATTAGAGAAAAATATGGGCTAGCTCATGTCGACAGAGAGTATAAGATAGCCCTCAGAGCTTGAGGAAAACATGCATTAACAGTGTGCTACAACAAACTTCTACATACAATATAGAAGTGTATACAGTCATCTCTTTTAGTATTTGAGAGACAAATATTAATAACCAATATAAATATTAATAACCAATCAACATGCTGTTACCAGATGCTGACAATCTAAAAGGATAATAATTCTCAAAACATACAGTATCTGTGACTTGTTCTTAAAATGTACATAAATATATTAATGCATGGAGCAATGACTGAAAGCTCTGGTTACACTTTAAGACTTTGATAATTTGTTTTTTTGGCTAAGCCCCACAGCTTGTGGGATCTTAGTCCCCTGACTAGGGATTGAACCGGGGCCCTCAACCTGGGCAGTGAGAGAGTAGAGTCCTAACCACTGAAAGTTGCTCAATCATGTGTGACTCTTTGCCACTCTTTGCCATGTCTGACTCTTTGCCAGAATACAGTATTCTCCAGGCCAGAACACTGGAGAGGGCTGCCTTTCCCTTCTCCAGGGGATCTTTCCAACCCAAGGATCGAACCCAGGTCTCCCGCATTGCAGGCGGATTCTTAACCAGCTGAGCCACAAGGGAAGCCCAAGTAGAATTATGCATTTTGCATTGGCCAGGAACTGCCAGTAATTCCCCAATTAAGATGTAAATTAAAGAGGCTTCCCTGGAGGTCCAGTGGTTAAGACTCTGAGCTTCCATTGCAGGGGGCCAGGGTTTGGTCCCTGGTCTGGAAACTAGGATTACCACATGCCCAGTGGCATGGCCAAAAAAAATTTTTAAATAATAATTTTTTAAAATGATAAAATAAAATAAATTAGTGTCAATTTAGTAAACATTCAGTGAACATTTCTGCTCACTAGTTATAGTGTAATCATTTAAATTTTCTATTTTAAATTATTTTAAGCAATTAGAATATTATTTTAAATTTCTATTACTAGTTAAATTAGTCTTTTTTATGCTCTTTGAGAAACAAGTTCCCTGGGAACAAGGACAAGATCTGTTAAGTGATTTTGTTCATGATACTTTGATAATCTACATTTTGTATTTGGTCATTTTAATAATAAAGTTAACTGTTCTCTTCAAGACCATGTAGTCAAATTCATTCATTTTTTTCCTCCTCTATTTTCAATCTTATTATCCACTCCATCAATGCTTCTCACTTTATCATTTCAGAGCCCACAGGTGAAGGCATCTGAGTGTACAGTATACCTGTTAACTGACATGGTACATGCCACTAACCTAAAGAGATAAGAGGAGAAAATTGCTTTCTGCAATCAACTTCCACTAAAAATGCAGGTAAGGGCATGAAGCTGATCCTGAAGAAGGTATAGTACCAGAATGCTGCCCAAGATATGACCAAAAAAATCTGTACTCCCAATTTACCTATTTTGCTTAAAGCAGAAAAAACTTCTGGTGAAAAACATATCCATTTTATATATTTAATATAATTGGGGAATGTTAACACTAAGATCATGGCATCTGGTCCCATCACTTCATGGCGAATAGATGGGGAAACAGTGGAAACAGTGGCTGACTTTATTTTTGGGGGCTCCAAAATCACTGCAGATGGTGATTGCAGCCATGAAACTAAAAGACGCTTACTCCTTGGAAGGAAAGTTATGACCAGCCTAGATAGCATATTGAAAAGCAGAGACATTACTTTGCCAACAAATGTCCGTCTAGTCAAGGCTATGGTTTTTCCAGTGGTCATGTATGGATGTGAGAGTTGGACTGTGAGGAAAGCTGAGTGCTGAAGAATTGATGCTTTTGAACTGTGGTGTTGGAGAAGACTCTTGAGAGTCCCTTGGACTGCAAGGAGATCCAACCAGTCCATCCTAAAGGAGATCAGTCCTGGGTGTTCATTGGAAGGACTGATGCTGAAGCTGGAACTCCAATACTTTGGCCACCTTATGTGAAGAGCTGAGTCATTTGAAAAGACCCTGATGCTGGGAAACATTGAGGGCAGAAGGGGATGACAGAGGATGAGATGGTTGGATGGCATCACAGACTCGATGGACATGAGTTTGGGTGGACTCCGGGCATTGGTGATGGACAGGGAGGCCTGGCATGCTGCAGTTCATGGGGTCACAAAGAATTGGACACGACTGAGTGACTGAACTGAACTGAACTGAACACTAGAAGGAACCACTGTTTCACCTCTAAAAAATGAAAGTGAAACTACAAGAAAAAGCAAAATTACGACAACCCTGATTCCCAAAGAAACAAACTGCAGCTTCCAAGCATGGACATTTAAATTGCACATCACAGATGCTTTGGTGACTTTCAAAATAGAATAAATAAAGAGGAATGTGACAAGGATAATTCTCCTCTCTCCCCTTCTCTGCAAGGGTGGCCTTCAGTGGAACTTGGCCAGGAACATGGATAGTGCAGGCAATCCTGATAATCAAACAAGACTGAAGAAAGATGATGTATTATATATATATAAGATATTCTTTAACTGTGTCAAGTCAGTTTCAACAGACTGAATTTTGTTTTCCATTGTAATACATATTTGTGAAATAATATCAAAAACTGAAAAGCACTTCACAATTTACCGAATATTTCCATAGACCTTCTTTAGCACTGACAGCATCTGGACAGAGAAAACGGGCTGACCAACTTAGATCCATGCTCCTCGTTCATAATGCAAAGTTGGTGGAAAGAGGTGGCCCTGGCTGGGACCATGTGATGGAATGTGAGCGAAAGTGATGTCTGCCATTTCTGGGCTCAGATATTGAGTACTGAGTGTTCAATCCTCTATGCTCTCACCTTCCACTACACAGCCAACTAAAGGCAAAGGATCCAGCAGGAGACACTAAAGGCATCTTAAGAGATGGAGAGAGGTACATTGTAACAGGAGATTCACACAGATCTGGGATATAAGCAGGAAATGATTGAGATTTGCAGAATTTTTCTTGTTTAGCTAGTGAAAACACCACACTGCCAAAAGCAGTGACAATGCACGTACCAGTCAGGGCCTAGTTCACATCAGGCAGTCAACAAAAATTGGATAGATGGATGGACAGATGGATGAATGGCAGGTAGATGGACAAATGGCAGCCCTATTATATTCTAACCTATTAAATCTGGAAATCATAAAGTTTTGCCACAAATACAACACTCGGTAGTGATGTCAGTTTCTAACACATGTGACCTGAGCTGATGACTATTTTAAAGAAACATGGCTGAACTGTAAAATTGTAATATACTTTTCAGAGGAATATCAGAAAAACTGTAAATGGCACTAAATAGAGACTAAATAAGGTGATTGTCTCAAAATATCTCCAGACCACTAACCATGATTTTCCCAAATAATTCAAAAGAAATGGGGATTAGGGTACTAATACATAGGTTTAAGAGCACTGGGCTTTGAGAATAGGAAGATGGTAATTCAGATGAAGGTTGCACCACGTACTAACTGTGTGACTCCAAGTGAATCCCCTACCCTCCCTACGCTTCACCTCTCACATCTGTAAAAGGGTAATGAAACATGAAAATCAAAGTAGAAAGTTTAGCACGGTGTCTGGCACATAGAAGACACTCAATACATGCTAGGCTATTATTCTTGAGAGGGACTCTACACACTGTTATTGCTAATTAAAATATATTCAAGTTATCCTGTCACAATGGCAGGTAATTTCACAGATATTAAACCATACAAATTAAAGGATTCCTCCAATTTTAAGCATAGTTAAAAGACAGTCAATAATTAACTCATACTGCAGAATTGGAAGCTTTTCAAGGGTAGCTATCAGAGGCTGCTGTATGATAATTGCTGGGCTCTTCTTACAAATTTAACTTGTCAATCCAGCGGTTGCTAGCCTTTTCTGAATATCAAGGTCTGCATTCCTGACATTCTCGTTCTCAATCATGTCTCTCCAAACATGCTTCCCGGTGTTCCTATCACCATCTTCCAGACAAGCCATAATTTCTGCTTCTGAGCATTTTCTTGGACCTCCCCTTCCTCCTATTCTTTAATCTCCTGGGCAAATATCAGACTCAAGGTCACACTGATAAAGCCTCCTGCAAACTTTATATACTTGGCAAATGTCAAGGCTCTTAGCTCTCTCCATTGACTTATACCACAACAGATATCTCCTCTCTTCAGATTCCTAGAGCACATATAATCCACATAAAACAGAGTATTTACTCCTATACTCTTGTATATTGATATTTAATTATTTCACTTTTTTATTCCTCTTAAATAGGATTGTCAATTTCTTGGCGGCCTTAGTATCCTCATCTGTGAAATGAGGGCATTGTATTAAAGGTTTCCTGGTTTCTTCTTACTCTCAAATTTTTACCATCTCCTGAGGCATTTTGCCTGTGAAGACCAAAGCATTGAGCACAAAGGGGTACATTTTAGCTTAGTCACTATGTAAAGAGTTAAGAGAAAAGATGTGTGCATGCTCAGTTGTTCAGTTGTATCTGACTCTGTGACCCCGTGGACTGTAGCCCACCAGGCTCCTCTATCCATGGGATTTCCCAGGCGAGAATACTGGAGTGGGTTGACACTTCCTTCTCCAGGGGATCTTCCCCACCCAGGGATCAAACCCGCGTCTCCCGCACTGGCAGGCAGATTCTTTACCACTGAGCCACCGGGGAATCCCAAGAGAAGAGATAAGTGATAAGCCATCCTTAACAAAATTCCACCAAGGTCAGGTCTAAAGTGAACCTTTTTTGTGTACATCAGCATATAGAACAACATTCACAAAGATTCTCTCTCGACAGATTTAGCTCTAAGGTTAAGAAAATTCATGGCATTTTTCCCCCTTGTTTTTGTGAAATTGAAAGGCAACATAGGGCCAGGCAGCCTGGTAGAAACTTTCTTTTGCCTACAGGAGAGAGTGCTCTCTTTTCAAAGCCTTCCTCAAATGCTCGGGGATTTCTGCTGCCCTCACTTACAAAAACCGACTCAGGCATAATTCCAATTTCTTCTTTCCTCATGCTCAAATTGATTCACCATGAAACAAGTATGATGTAGCTTTTAGGGTCCCTGATTTGAGAGAATTCTAGCAAATTGTCCGTGTGGTCCAGTGTTGCACAATTTGCAAATGTAAGATACTTTATTCATAATTAAATGACTGTGGTCTCTTTTCACTCTGGTTTTTCCCCCTTTTACTGCCCTTTGATGAAGTGGTAGTGTTATAACCATGGGCACATGTGAAGACAAGGTAAAAAGATGTAAGTTAAAAAAAAAATGTAAGTTTATGATACATAGTTGGGAACACAGTCAGCTCTTGTTTAGTCAGGTGTTTTCACATGATTCACCATCACTTCCATAAAGTAAAGCTGTAATAGCTTGTCCAGTAAGTGGCAAGGTTAGGATTCAAACTTAAGTGTGTCTGATTCTCATGCTACCATATCATCTTATTTACTCCTATCATATTCCTTGGGATCTGTTAACAAGTCTTTGATTCCTTAATTTAAGTATGATGCTCTATGCTCAGCCACTTGCCAGCTGCTTGTACCTCCACCTCTCAATCTGGTGCCAACAGACTATTTCCTATCCCTAACACCCACCACTCTCCTACCTTATAAACAACTCTATCCACAGTGAACTCCCTTCTTTTACAGATTGTACTTTGGTTCGTCTTTCCTCAGGCTATCATAGTTTTGACCAATCACATTTACGTGAATTCTTACTAATTTTTTCCTAAATTGACATAAAGCATTGGCATCAATGAAGATAATATATAACTCATATTATACCACTACTACAAAAGCAGCAATGAAAAACTGGGTAAGGATTGTTGTCATGGAGAAGGAAATGGCAACCCACTCCAGTATTCTTGCCTGGAGAATCCCATGGACAGAGGAACCTGGTGGGCTACATTAGGCCATGGGGTCGCAAAGAGTTGGACACGACTGGGTGACTTCACTATCACTATCACTAAGGCAATTTACAGAATGTGAGAAAATATTTACAAATCATATATCTGATAATAGGCTAATATTCAAAAAATATAAAAGGGAATCCTGCAACTCAATGGGGAGGTCCTTAGCAGAAAACAAGAAATCTAATTAAAAAAAAAAAAAGATTGTTGTCAAATTTAAGAGTTGTCCACTGAAAAAATCTAGAGACAAAGATCAACCCAGTAGCACTAAAGACCACTAGCACCCAGATTTTGCTCTCTAAATGTAGGTAAATATAATTTTTTAGTTTAAAAGTTAGAGCACCTTGGGAAAAATTACTAATTACAGGTTGGGGCAGGAACTATCCAAAACTAGAAGATCTTTTGTCATACCTGCAAGCAAGAAAGATTCCTGACATTGCAGAGGTCCCTCCTCTGCTGCTTACCCAAGGTTTCACTGTGATTTCAGTTAACCCCATGGTCAACCGCAGTCCAAAAATATTAAATGGAAAATTACAGAAATAAACAATTCACAAGTTTTAAATTGTGTGATGTTCTGAGTAGCCTGATGTGATCTCGTACCATCCCGCTCTGTCCCACCTGGATCATGAATCACCTCCTTTGTCCAGAATATTATCCTCTACATTAGTCACTTAGTAGCCATCTGGGTTAACAGATCAACTGTTTCAGTACTGCAGTGTCTATGTTCAAGTAACCCTTATTTTACTCATTATTGGCCCCAAAGCACAATAGTAGTAGTGCTAGAAACTCAGATATGCCAAAGAGACACTGCCAAGGGCTTCTTTAAGTGAAAAGGTGTCTCAAGTTAATGAGGAAAGAAAAAAATACTATGCTGAGGTTGCTAAGACCTATGGTAAGAATGAATCTTATATCTGTGAAAGTGTGAAGAAGGAAAAAGAAATTTGTGCTACTTTTGCTATTGCACCTCACACTGCAAAAGTCATGGCCACAGTGTGTAATAAGTGCTTAGATAAGATGGAAAAGGCATTAAGTTTGCACAGTAAGATAGTGTGAGAGAGACAGAAACCATTTTCACATAACTTTCATTACATTATATTGTTTTGACTGTTCTATTAATATTTTACTACTATTGTTATTAATCCGTTACTGTGCCTAATTTATCAGTTAAACTTTATCATAGGTATGTATGTATAGAAAAAAACATAGTTTATGGATATACAGCTCCATACTACTCATGGTTTCAGGTAAACAATAGGGGCCTTAGAAAGTATTCCATGGATAAGGAGGGACTTCTATATTGAGGTTATATCACAACAACAGAGGAGTCAGTTTGAAGAGGCTTCAACTGACCAAAGTATTGATAAGAGTAAAAACACACAAATATGTTAAAATTCATGAGTTTTAAATAATACTAAAACAAAAAATGAAACCTCCATTAATCACTTTTTAAAAATGCTAAGGGGACTTCTCTGGTGGTCCACGGTTGAGAATACACCTGCCAACAGAGGGGACATGAGTTCGATCCCTAGTCCAGAAGGATTCCACATGCCAAGGGACACCCCCTGCGCCCCAACCGCTGAGCCCGCACGCCCCAGAGCCCAAGCTCTGCAACAAGAGAAGCCACGCGATGAGAGGCCCACGCACCGTGACTAGAAGGTAGCCCGACTGCCACAACCAGAGAAAGTGTGCACACAGCAAAGACCTAGTCCAGCCAAAAATAAAATTAATTAATTTAAAAAAATAAGATTTAAAAAAAGCACTACAGAATCAACTCATTTTTCTGATAGCTGGTCAATAAAGCAAATAAATTAAATATTCAAGCTGCTTTTAAAAAATCATCTATACTACAGGGTAATCAGATTCTTTATTAGGAAATTTTTCTCTCTATGGAATTACTCCAACAACTATAAGAGGAAATGATTGAATAGCAACATTTGCAAACTCCTAATGAAGACAGGCAGTGGTCATGAAAGGCTTCAAGCAGTCCCAAAGAAAGACCACCAGACACCTTGTACCTTATAAAGGTACAAGGTATAAGGTACCATTTATGAAATATTCTTGCCAATAAAATCAAATCTAAATCAGATCAAGCCTCTGGATATAATTATCAATATTCTGGAAAAAGAGTACACAGAGGAACATAGTGTGTGACATTTTTAAAATGTGATTAGGAAAATCCAAACAATAATGACATTACATAAGTGTATGTTTTTACAGCACTTTTTTTACACTTTTATAATCAGCAAAAAATAAAAATGTTTTGGAACTATAAATAGGCAGTATAACAAATAAAGAAACTTGGCTTACTTGTGATATTATTATTACCTTAACAAAAAGATTCTCTCCTTGACAAGAGTGTTCACCAAAAGACACCTTGGAGAATGAACTGAATTGGTATTTATACTTAGTCACAGCTCCTTGACTTATGGTCCTACATACAAACAAATTCAAGAACAAAGTTTTAAAGGCTACACAGTCAATGGAAAACCCAATTGTAGTAAGCAAAAAGTGTTTTTAAATTTATATCACTGAAAATATTATATGTTGAAAGAAAAGTTATACATTTGCAAAACTTTCATTTAAATTTTATCATTTCTGTTGTTGTTTAGTAAGTAAGTTGTGTCCAACTCTTTGCAACTCTATGGACTGCAGCATGCCAGGCTCCTCTGTCCTTAACTACCTCTCAGAGTTTCCTCAGATTCATGTCCATTGAGCCAGTGATGCCATCTAACCATCTCATCCTCTGCCACCTCTTTCTCCTCTTGCCTTCAATCTTTCCCAGCATCAGGGTCTCTTTCAATGGGTTGACTCTTCACATCAGGTGGCCAAAGTACAGGAGCTTCAGTTTCAGCATCAGTCCTTCCAATGAAAATCCGGGGTTGATTTCCTTTAGGATTGACTGGTTTGATCTCCTTGCAGTCCAAGGGACTCTGAAGAGTCTTTTTCAGCACCACAATTTGAAAGTATCAACTCTTCAGCCTTCAGCCTTCTTTATGGTCTAACTCCCACATCCATACTTGACTGCTGGAAAAGCCATAGCTTTGACTGTACAGACCTTTGTTGGCAAAATGATGTCTCTGCTTTTAATAAGCTGTCTAGGCTTGTCATAGCTTTCCTTCCAAGGAGCAAGCATCTTTTAATTTCATGGCTGCAGTCACCATCCACAGTGATCCTGGAGCCAAAGAAAATAAAACCTGTCACTGCTTCCACTTTTTCCCCTTCTGTTTGCCATGAAGTGATGATATTGGATGCCATAATCTTAGGTTTTTTTTAATGTTGAGTTTCAAGCCAGCTTTTTCACTCACCTCTTTCACCTTCATCAAAAGTCTCTTTAGTTTCTCTTTACTCTCTGCCATTAGAGTGGTATCATCTGCATATCTGAGGGTGTTGATATCCACATGCTTAAAATCAGGTCCAAATGTATCTGTGCTAGTCCAGCTTCCTGCAGGTCTCTTCAGAGTGCAAGTCCCCGCTGTACGTCGTCAGGGAGAACTCACCTTTGTCTGCACAAGAAAGCGGCACCAAAGAGCCAGGCGGCAGCTCTGAGTCCTAAGGCAGGAGGCCAGAGGTTACAGGCAAGATGTAAGTGAGTGTCACGCAGCTGACTTACATTAGGGCCTTTTGTTTTTTACTCTATTTATTCTATTTTATTATTTAACTCTGCTTTGCATAACCAAAAAAAGATACCTTTGTAAGTCTTTGGCACCCTCTTTTGGACAACATGATTATTTCAAAACTGAAATTCATTTCAGTAAAAGGGATTTCTGAGTATGTTAAAAGCAAATTGAAATCAGATACATATTTTTATGTACTTTTATTTTTATAATGAATAGACTTTACTTTTAGAGTGGTTTTAGGTTTGTAGAAAAATCAAGTAGATAATACAAAGTTCCTATATGATCCCTTTCCCACACAGTTTCCCTTATTATTAACAGTTTGCATTAGTGTGGTATATTTAAGTTAAAAAACAATATTAGCACATGATTACTAACTAAAACCCGTAGTTTACAATAAAGTTGTACATTTCTATTGGTTTTTATAAATTTCATATATCTACCATCATAGTGTCATATAGTTTTCAGTTCAGTTCAGTTCAGTCACTCAGCCATGTCCAGCTCTTTGCAACCCCATGAATCGCAGCATGCCAGGCCTCCCTGTCCATCACCAATGCCCGGAGTTTACTCAAACTCATGCCCATCGAGTCGGTGATGCCATCCAACCATCTCATCCTCTGTCATCCCCTTCTCCTCCTGCCCCCAATCCCTCCCAGCATCAGGGTCTTTTCCAATGAGTCAGTTCTTCGCATGAGGTGGCCAAAGTATTGGAGTTTCAGCTTCAGCATCAGTCCTTCCAATGAACACCCAGGACTGATCTCTTTTAGGATGGACTGGTTGGATCTCCTTGCAGTCCAAGGGACTCTCAAGAGTCTTCTCCAACACCACAGTTCAAAAGCAACAATTCTTCGGCACTCAGCTTTCTTCACAGGCCAACTCTTACATCCATACATGACCACTGGAAAAACCATAGCCTTGACTAGATGGACCTTTGTTGGCAAAGTAATGTCTCTGCTTTTTAATATGCTGTCTAGATTGGTCATAACTTTCCTTCCAAGGAGTAAGCGTCTTTTAATTTCATGGCTGCAATCACCAACTGCAGTGATTTTGGAGCCCAGAAAAGTAAGTCTGACACTATTTCCACTGTTTCCCCATCTATTTGCCATGAAGTGATGGGACCAGATGCCATGATCTTAGTTTTCTGAATGTTGAGCTTTAAGCCAACTTTTTCACTCTCCTCTTTCACTTTCATCAAGAGGCTTTTTAGTTCCTCTTCACTTTCTGCCCATAAGGGTGGTGTCATCTGCATATCCACTGGATCATCAAAAAAGCAAGAGAGTTCCAGAAAAACATCTATTTCTGCTTTATTGACTATGCCAAAGCTTTTGACTGTGTGGATCACAATAAACTGTGGAAAATTCTGAAAGAGATGGATATACCAGACCACCTGACCTGCCTCTTGAGAAACCTGTATGCAGGTCAGGAAGCAACAGTTAGAACTGGACATGGGGAGAGTTGGCTCTATAAGCCCGTGGTAAGAAGTCTCAGAAACCCTTTTCATGAAGATGGCGCCGAAGGCGAAGAAGGAAGCCCCTGCCCCTCCTAAAGCTGAAGCCAAAGCAAAGGCTTTGAAGGCCAAGAAAGCAGTGTTGAAAGGTGTCCACAGCCACAAGAAAAAGAAGATCCGGACGTCACCCACCTTCCGGCGGCCCAAAACACTGCGGCTCAGGAGGCAGCCCAAATATCCTCGGAAGAGCGCCCCCAGGAGAAACAAACTTGACCACTATGCCATCATCAAATTCCCCCTCACCACTGAGTCAGCCATGAAGAAAATAGAAGACAACAACACACTGGTATTCATTGTGGATGTCAAGGCCAACAAGCACCAAATTAAACAGGCTGTGAAGAAGCTCTATGACATTGACGTGGCTAAGGTCAATACTCTGATCAGGCCTGATGGAGAGAAGAAGGCATATGTTCGACTGGCTCCTGACTATGATGCTTTGGATGTTGCCAACAAAATTGGGATCATCTAAACTGAGTCCAGCTGGCTAATTCCAAATATAAGTTTTCACTATGTAAAAAAAAAAAAAAAAAAAAGAACTGGACATGGAACAACAGACTGGTTCCAAATAGGAAAAGGAGTCCGTCAAGGCTATATATTGTCACCCTGCTTCTTTAACTTACATGTAGAGTACATCATGAGAAACGCTGGGCTGGAGGAAGCACAGGCTGGAATCAAGGTTGCCAGGAGAAATATCATATAGTTTTACTGCCTTAAAAATCCCTGTGCTTTACCCTTCCTCCTCTCCACCCAAACCCTGGAACCATTGATCTTTTTACTGTCTCTATAGTTCAGTTCTCTGTGTCTCTGTAGTTTTCCAGAATGACATATAATGGATAATAAAACATGTATCCTTTTCAGACTGCTTTCTTTCACCTAGCAATATGCACTTAAGAGTCTTCCATTTTTGGTTTTGATAGTTCATTTCTTCTTGTCACTGAATAATATTCCCTTGTACGGATGTGCCAAAGTTTACCCATCTCCTACTGATGAACATATTGATTGCTTCCAGTTTGGGCAATTATGAATAAAACTGCCATAAACATTTCTGTGTAGGTTTTTTCGTGTGTGTTTGCAGAGTTTTCAACTCATTTGGGTAAATGCCAAGGAGTTTGATTGCTGGATTATATGGTAAGATAATGTTTAGCTTTGTAAGAAACTGCCAAATTGTCTTCCAAAGTGATTGTACCATTTTGCATTTGCACCAGCAAGGCAAAGAGTTTGATTGCTGGATTATATGGTAAGATAATGTTTAGCTTTGTAAGAAATTGCCAAATTATCTTCCAAAGTGATTGTAACATTTTGCATTCTCACAGCAACGAATGAGAGTTTCTGTTGTTCTGCATTCTCACCAGCTTTTGTATTGTGGGTTTTTTTTTTTTATTTTAACCATGTATATTTAGGACAAATTCCACTTGGTCATGATGAGTAATTTTTTATTCATTATTGGATTCACTTTGCTAATATTTTGTTAAGGAATTTTACCTGTGTGTTCAGAAGAGATATTGGTCTCTGGTTTTTCTTTATAATGTCATTATCCGGTCTGGAGGGTTGGTGTAATGTGAGCTCCATTGGATATGTTAGAAAGTGTTCCCTCTGCTTCTATTTCTGGGAAGAGGTTGCAGAGAATTGGTGTCATTTCTTCTTTAAATGTTTGGCAAAATTCTCCAGTGAAATCATTTAGAACCACTGCTTTCATTTTTGGATTTTTATTATCAGTGATTCAAAATCCTTAATAGATATGGCTCTATTCAGATTATTTCTTTTTGTTTGAGTTTTGATGTCCAGCTGGTCCATTTTACCTGTTATCAAATTTGTGGGAATAGACTTATACATAATATTCCTCTATTATCCTTTTATTGTCCATGAGATCAGTAGTGATCAGTTCTATCCATTTTTTATTTCATGTATTCTGATGCTCTGTTGTTAGGAATAGGCATATTAAGGATCATTAATGACCTCTTGGAGAATCAACTCTGTTTTAATTATGTAATACCTCCTTTTAATTCCTGATAATTTTCCTTGTCCTGAAGTCTGGTTTGCTTAAAATTAACATAGTTACTCCAGTTTTGTTTTGATTGATGTTAAGATGGTATATCCCTGGAGAAGGGAATGGCAACCCACTCCAGTATTCTTGCCAGGAAAATCCCATTGATGAGAGGAGCCTGGTGCACTACATTCCATGGGGTCACAAAGAGTCAGACCCAACGGAGTGACTGAGTACAGCGTAGTGCAGAAGACGGCATAACTTTCTATATCCTTTTACTGTTCATTTACCTGCATCTTTATATTTTAGGGGCTTACTTACAGACAATAGATAGATCTGAGTCCTGTTTTTTAATACACTTTGATAATCCCTGTAATTTGTTATATGTAAACCATTCACATTTGAAGTCATATGTGGATAGGTAGATTAAAATCTACCATTTTTCTATTTGTTGCACTTTTTTTAATTCCTTTGTTTAAATTTTCCCTTTTATTCAGTTTGAAAATATTATTTTTTTGCTAGATTCAATAGAATCTTATTCAATTCAATCAAAATGATTCATAGATTTCATATTCATAGTCCTAATCCCCAGAATCTCAGAACGTGACTCTATTTGGAAATAGGGTCTTTAAAGAGGTAGTTAAATTAAAATGAGGTCATTGTGGTGGTCCCTAATCCAATATGATGGGTGTCCTTTTAATAGCAGGAAGTTACAGAGGGAAAACAAGGTGAAGACACAGGGAGAAGCCTTAGCCAATCTCTAAGGCTCTCAATGGCTCCCAAAATTTCTGAATCATAAAAGTAGAAGGAGATGACACCCAATAAGAAGCTCCACGGTGGTGGCCTTACAAGAAGTTTGAGTCAATCTTTCCGTGGCATCCACATGACTGGACAAGTGTGTATGAAAAAACAAAAGGCAAAGCAGTCATCCCACTGTAATGTAAGTCATGTAATTGAGGTAAGGTCAGTAAAAATGTCAACATGATAACCTCTGAAAATGTACTAGTTCATAAAAGTAACAGAAGAAAAGCTGGCAAAATTTGTCAAAATCAACTTTTTCAGACCTAAAGTTATTAACCAAAGACTTGTAATAACCCAAGGAGCATTTATTCAAGAAAAATGGCTGCATTTAGTCATGAAAGCAGCAAGTTCTGTGGTGTTTCAACTTACCCTAGTACCATCCACACTGCCCATCTCAACAGTAGCCTTGGAAACCAACAGGCTGCATTCCTATAGACAGATGGAGCAAAGCATCATGAAATACAATCCACAGAATGGGAGAAAGTATCTGCAAATCAGATATCTAATAAGGATATAACACCCAGAATACAGAAAGAACTCTTACCATTCATAATGAAAAAACAAATGACCCAAATTTTAAAAATGGGAAAAGGTTCAAATAGACATTTCTATAGATAGATACTCCAATGGCAGAAAGTGAAGAGGAACTAAAGAGCCTCTTGATGAGGCTGAAAGAGGTGAGTGAAAAAGCTGACTTGAAACCCAACATTAAAAAAACTAAATCATGGCTTCCAGTCCCATCACTTCATGGCAAACAGAAGGGTGAAAAGTGGAAGAAGTGAAAGATTTTATTTTCTCGGGCTAAATCACTGCAGACAATGACTGCGGCCATGAAATTAAGACGCTTGCTCCTGGGAAGAAAAGCTAAGACAAACATAGACGGTGTATTAAAAAGCCTCTGCTAACAATGGCCAAAGCTATAGTTTTCCTAGTAGTCATGTACGGATGTGAGAGCTGGACCATAAAGAAGACTGAGCACCCAAGAATTAATGCTTTTGATCTGTGGTGTTGGAGATGACTCTTGAGAGTCCCTTGAACAGCAAGGATATCAAATCAGTCAATCCTAAAGGAAATCAACCCTGAATATTCATTGGAAGGACTGATGCTGAAGTTGAAGCTCCAATACTTGGGCTACCTGATGTGAAGAGTCAACTCCCTGGAAAAGACCTTCATGCAGGGAAAGATGGAGGGCAAGAGGAGAAGGGGGCGACAGAGGATGAGATGGCTGGATGGCTTCACTGACTCAATGGACATGAGTCTAAGCAAACTCTGAGAAATAGTGGAGGATAAAGGAGCCTGGCATGCTGCAGTCCATGGGGTCACAAAGAGTTGGACACAACTTAGCTGCTGGCTCAGCTGGTAAAGAATCTGCCTGCAATGTGGGAGACCTGGGTTTGATCCCTAGGTTGGGAAGGGCCCCTGCAGAAGGGAACAGGTACCCACTCCAGTATTCTGGCCTGGAGAATTCCATGGGCAGTACAGTCCATGGGGTCACAAAGAGTCAGACACGACTGAGAGACTTTTACTTCCTTTCACTTAGCAACTGAACAATAACAACATAGATAGATAGACACATAGGTAGGATGGATAGGTAGATAGATAGATAGGGCAAATAAGCACATGAATGCTCATCATTCAATAGAGAAATAAAAGATCAAAACTATGATGAGATACCAACTCACACCCACTGAAGTGGTTATAACTTTTAAAAATTGGAAATAACAAATATTGACAAGGATGTGGGGAAATTGGGTCTTTATGTATTGCTGATGGAAGTGAAAAGTTGCACAGCTGTTGTGGGAAAGTTTGGCTATTCCTCAAAAAAGTTACACGAAGTTACTGTATGATAGCAATTTCACGCCTAGGTGTATATACTCAAGAGAAATGAAAACAAATGTTCATAGCAGCATTATTTATAACAACCAAGAAATGGAAACAAATGGTCATCAACTTATGAAAGGATAAATAAAATGTGGTATAAGCAGCTATACAGTGAAACACGATTCAGTTAAAGGGAGTGAAGTACTGATACTTGCCGCTGAATCTTGAAACGTTTTTGCTAACTGAAAGTAGTCAGACACAAAATAGCACACATCACATATCATTTTACATGAAATGTCCAGAGTAAGCAAACCGATAGAGACAGAAAGTACATTAGTAGTTTCATCTTTTCCCGATTAATGAAATATTCTGGAATTAGTCATGATAGTTGCACAATCTTATCGATGTACTCAAAACACCTGAAATGTACACTTTAAAATGATGAATTTTATAGTATGCTAATTACATATCAACAACAACAATGAAGCAAGACACAACTAAACCAAATATTGCTGCTGATTTCAAAAGGCTGGCCTTAAACATGGGACAAACAAGCTACACCACCAAGAATGAACAGGACACCAGCACTGTGGCTTCTCTGGGTTTGACACATATTCTCAATCTTCTCAAAGTCCAACAGTGTTGCCAATAAGGCATTTTCATTTTAAGCTTCATAATAAGCTGGTCCATTGTTATCATTATTCCTTGCCTGACATGTGATTTTATTTTATTTCCACAACACAGTAATTCTTGATGGATCACAGTAATTTCAATCCGTGAGGATCTTTCAACTGTAGGAGTGAATTAGAAAGATATTTTTATATTGCCTATTTGAGATAACAGGTCCTAGCACCATGCTTCGGGCAAAATACATCAAAAGAATGAACTGAAGGTTAAGCTTCCTTTTAGATCACAATTTTTATAACATCACAACATTCTTGCCTAAAAGCAATCCGAATTATTCAACTGCAAGATATTCTATATTCACCTCATTCAGCCTGAGGGAAAGAACAAAGTCAGTAGCTGGAGACACTTCTGAGGTGGAGGCACATTCATCTTCTCATTGTGCCCTCCTAAGTCACCAACGCGTGAATTCAACATCAACACACTAGAGAGAAAATGCAAGTAAAAGCTTCCTGAAAAGCTTTCTACTATGCTGTATTTGCAAAGGTAATCCTCACGTGGAAAGAAGTCATAAGAAATTCAAGTCATGAAATTTAAATTCCATGTTCAACAATTATTACCATTTTATCCTACCCAAATCAGTCAATTAAATATAACTATCTCTCCAAATCAGTGTTAGATAGCACTTAATCCCAATTTGATAAAAAAAATTTACTTTATGTATATTCTTCTTTCTATGAAAAAAAAAAAGTTCCTTGCTGTGATTATGAATCTTAGAGAATTGAAAGATTCAAGACTCTTTGCCTTAAATGCTGTTTATCAAAGAGCAAGATTTGTATTCTGTTTCAGGTGGATCCATGAGGGTCTTTCCCTACAGGGGTTTATTTACTGAACTATCCAGAGATATTCATTATGAGATGATTTCAGATATCATTATCCATGAGCAACTTTAGCATAACAAGTTTATATTTAATCAGATCTTTCTTGGTTTCAGTCTCTTTTGCACAAGGCCTGATCTTTGACACACACGGAGCCCACTGAGGTTGTGCAATACTGTGGTCCTGCCTAATAAATGCCTCTTTTCTTAATCTTTATTGAGATATAATGGATATACAAAAAAATCACTCACATGTAATGCATACATCTTGATAAGTTTGGACATATATTTACACCTGTTACACCAAAGCTCTGAACATATCCAAAATTTTCTTTGTATTCTTTTGTGAGTTTCTTGTTTATTTGTTTGTTGTTGGTTTGGGAGGGGTTAGAACATTTAATAGAAGATGGACCCTCTTAACATTTTCATGTATATGCACAATAATGTGTTATTAACCATAGATAAGTCTTTAAATAAATGCTTTCTGATATTGATGATGACAACAATGGACATGACATCAGGTAATATTACCCTCATTCATTCACTCACGTAATCAATGATTTTGTATTGATCGCTCAATTTGTGCCATGGCCTGTCTTCACACTGTTGACAGGATGATAAAGAAGGAAAATACAGCCCCTGACCTCATGCAGTTTTACACTTTAGTGAGAGGAGAGAGAAAACACACATAGCCTGAGTGAATAAGATCACTTCAAATACTAATAAGTGCTGTGGGAAAAGTACAGTTCCTGAGACAGAAGGCGACAGGACAGAACAATTCACAAAGGTGTGCTGAAGTGACGAGAGAGTAGTCAGCTCACCATACCATCCTGCCCCGGCAAAGACCGGTAGAGCTCCAATACAGAGAACACTGTGGCAACATGAAATATCCCAACAGAAGATGTTTGAAGGCCAGGTGAGGAATCAATGCACCAATAAGAACATCCAACTCACACCAGTTTTACACTGGGATCTGCTTCAAAAAGTCTCCCATTAGACTTGGTACACATGTAGCTCTGTCCTATTTCAGCTTTCAGAAGGTGTCCACTGAAAGACTAGCCACCATTCTGATATTTTACACTGAGAAAAACCACACTTCCAATTTTATCTGGAAGACAATTCAGGAACTGTGAATCCTGAAGAATCCCACTGAACCGTTGACATACCATCCTACTGAGAAGTAAGAAGGGGGATGCAATTTTCCAATCAACAAATTAACAAGGTCAAAATGCAATTTGGGCAGGGAAAAGTATCTGCAAATGATCAAGGTACAAATTATCAACCATCATTACTTTAAAAGACATCCGTTTTAATACTTCATATGATTTTGAGATGAACCTCTGAATTTCTTGATGCAATCGCTTATAAACAGTAATTTATAAATTCATACAAGAAAGGTATCTGCAAAGGTGAAACAGGAGGTGTGATGCTCCCTACTACTCTCGGGAAACTCTTGGCTGAAGAAGCCACATTCATCTGAAGGACTAGCAGATGGGCAAAGACATGGAGAGATGGTGCCAACTCAAGCCTCCTCAGGCATCTTCTGCAATGCAGTGTCAGATAACATAGGTCAAATACTTCAGTCCATATTTGTTCTTTGTCCTAGTCCATCTGAACTGCTGTAACAATAATACTGCAGACTGAGTTGCTGCTAAGTCACTTCCGTCATGTCCGACCCTGTGCAACCCCATAGACGGCAGCCCACCAGGCTCCCCCATCCCTGGGATTCTCCAGGCAAGAACACTGCAGTGGGTTGCCATTTCCTTCTCCAATGCATGAAAGTGAAAAGTGAAAGTGAAGTCAGTCACTCAGTAGTGTCCAACTCTTCGCGACCCCGTGGACTGCAGCCTACCAGGCTCCTCCGTCCACGGGATTTTCCAGGCAAGAGTACTGGAGTCGGGTGCCATTGCCTTCTCCGGCAGGCTGAGTTACTTACAACTTAACAGAAATTTCTTTCTCACAGTTCTAGAATCCGAAAGTCTAAGATCAAGGTGCCCTAATGACTGGGTTCAGGTGAAGGCCCTCTTCTTGGTTGCAGACCGCCAACTTCTCACTATGTCCTCAGAGTTAAAGCGCCCCATCCTTTCTCAGGTGTTGGCTTGAGAATCAGCTACAAAGTTTTCATTTTGAGATAATTCTAATCCATCTTCACTTGTAATACTGGAACTTTTTAGAACATGATTGCTCTTTTTAATGTCTGTGCTTTGTTAATTTACAAGGGCCAAAATGAAATACATATTTTTTGAACTGGACTATAACTTTTTGTCTCAGTCTTAATTGAGTCTAATTCCTTTTTTTTTTTTTAATTATTCCCAGGATTTTATTTATTTATTTTTGGCTGCACTGGGTCTTCACTGCTGCGCACAGCTTTCTCTGGTTGAGGTGAATGGGAGCTTCTCTCCGGTCGTGATGCACGGGCTTCTCAGTGCAGCGGCCTCTCCTGTTGCAGAGCACAGGGTCTAGGGCACAAGGGCTTCAGCAGCTGCAGCGCGCAGACAGCTGCCCTGAGGCACGTGGAACCCCAGACCAGGGGTCAAAGGAGTGTCCCATTCATTGGTGGGCGGATTCTCAACCACTGGGCTACCACAGGAGTCCCGAGTCTAAATTCTTTATCAACAGACAAGAAGATCATGTTTGGTGAGGGCTGGGGTCCTGCAGGCTGTTGTCTTTTCACACTGCAGTTTGAGCCACCTAACCTGGAAAGCCTATGAAAGGGCACATGACTCCCAAGTGGCACAGAATGACAGGGAACAGATAGAATAGCTGTCTCCATTAGCAGTCACTTTATACTAAAAGTAAGAAAGAACTTAGACCTCTGATGTTTGCTCGGGAGAGGAGTCTTGCTCAGTCCATACGCAAAATGGTCATGCTATATGTGCAGTGTGCCACGCTCAAAGAAACAGTGGAATTTCACCAAGATAGTCACATTTTCTGAAGTGAACAAGAGAACGGCAAGACTAAAATGCCTTCGATTCCATTTAAATTAGCCTCATTATGACATAAAACAGTGATCTAATCAGGCCTGACATATAGTCTGCAAAAGATTCTAAGTTGTCAATTCTACTTCATCATTAGCACAAGTGTCACAGTTCTGTGTATATTTCGTAACCTACATTGTACTACATTGTACATTGGATAGGATGTACTGTATAGGTAAAATTCCCACCAGGCTCCTCCGTCCATGGGATTCTCCAGGCAGGAATACTGGAGTGGGGTTGCCATGTCCTTCTCCAGGGGATCTTCCCGACCCAGGGATCGAACCCGGGTCTCCCGCATAGTGGGCAGGCGCTTTACCCCCTGAGCCACCAGGGAAGCCCAAATTCATAAATAACTAGATATAAATATATTGGATGTTTACTAAACCAATATTTTATTACAAAGGCTGTACAAAAGAGTTTGGAGACTAGTCTAAAACACCATTTTAATCATATCAATCACTTAATTGAAAACTGTCATTTAATCTCCACTAGCTAAAAGCTATAGTCCAAATTCTTACTGTAGCAAATTTGGTGCTTCACAAAGTGGCCCCAACTCCCTTTTTTAAAATTCTTATTTCCTGCCACTCTGCTCATGGACTTACTCAGTACTCCCTGATCTCATCATGATATTTTGACTACTTCTTCTCCTTCTGCTTTGAGGATAGACAGTTATCTGCCCCTTTCTTTTTTTTTTTTTTTTTTCTTTTCTGATTCTGCCCCTTTCTCAAGAGGAAATTTCCTATACATCTTTTGAATCCCGATGGGTAGTCGTCTGCTGTGACGCCCGCCAGACCCACCCTGACAGTCACAAAGCACGTTGCCTGATGCAGTCATCTGGGGTCCACACCTGTGCCCCTCACCAAAGACAGGAGCCCTCTGAGGCACGAGATGCATCTCATCATTCTTCTCTGTGAGGGCCTTATATATTTCAGACATGAATGAACACTAACCAATGCCTCATAAACACATGTGAATATATCTAAAGAAAGGTTGAAAATAACCCTACCCACTGTGTCATTCCCACTGTTGAGTCCTAGTGAGGAGAATCACTAAATCTATATACAGCACGTATTATTTTAGGCAAAATGTTTTTATAAATTTTACAGAGAAGCTAAAAAATCCCATCATGACAGATACAGGAATAAAGTAAAGCAAATCAGACTGGGTTATCCAAATTAATACCAAATATATCATTTTATATATCTCCTAACCTAGAAATGCTGTCTCCGCTGTGTAACATTGCCATCTAGTGGTCAACTTTAAAACACTAACTCAAAATAAGCCCTTTTTCACTGTTTCAAAGGTAAGTTCATAAATAGGACCTTAGCTTCTGGCTATGATAGAATAATAGGGAACAAACTTCCCTTCCATCAAGAAAAAAAAAACAAAAAGAAGACAAATCACATAATTGTTTACAAAGCACTGAACAACAGGCAACAGAGGACAGTGGTTCTGTGAAACAGGAAACAAGCAAAGTCAACCCTCCAGTCTCCCCAGACTGCTGCGCTGAAAGAGACTGCAGGCCACCGAGACGGGGGGGGGCTAGTGGACTCACTATGGATCACGTAAGAATATTTGTTCATCAGCTGTAAGAAACATGCTGCACTAATGCAAGATGTTAATTATAGTAGAAACTACATGCTATAAATAACATAAAACAAAAACTATGTGTTTTTAAGAACTCTGTGCTCTATTTTTCTGTAAACCTCAGCGTGCTCTGCAGAGGGTGTGTGGGCAAGGCTCGCAGAGCACTGGAGGATCCCCGGGTGAGACGTTTGCAGCAGCTCATGAGCGCGCCTCTTGAAGGGCTCTGTGATGCAGTGGGTACAATCCGCGTCCCCGTAACGATCTCTGAGAGCCCTCTCTGCTGCTCTCCCAGCCTCTCCCCACCCCTAGTCATGTAGTTCACAGTCAGCCTCCTTGATGAGGCGGGAGAGTACCCTTTAGCACATTTTCCTCCATGGGGGATCACAGGCCCAGAAGCTCTCTCTTGGCCCTATGCCATGCTGTTTTGGGCAAACAGTGAAGTGGGCAAAGTCAAGCTATTTCTCTTATCCACACTCCAATGCGTTCAAACTTTTTTTTCCCTCCAACAGTGTGCTGGAACTTCTCCTCTGGAAACTCAGACTTCCATGAAGGCTCTCTTATCAATGTCTTTTAGAGGCTCCCTGGTCTGATGCAGAGAAGAGCTGGAGCTGGTTCACAGGCCACTGCAGGGTCCACAGTCAGGACCAAGGTCTGTGTGCCTATTACCCAATGTTCAGGGGGGTGAGACTCCTCCTGGGCCCCCTTGGCATATGGTGCTAGATCCCACAGATCTCATAGAGACAATTTCTGGATGGATGCCAAATTTTTGTTGTTGAGGTGGGGGAGAGACAAAGGCAAGTGACATCTTACACTGCCGTGATGCTGACATCTGCAGACATGTTGATCGTCAAGGTGGGGAAGGATGCTACTGACATCTAGCGGCTGGAGAAGCTGCTAAACATCTAGGATGCCTCCCACAAATGGTCCTGTACAAAATGCCAACAGAGTCAAGCTTAAGAAATGCTGATTGAATAACACCCAGTTTTGAAAAGGAAGAACAAAGTTAGACGACTTAAACCATCTGATTTCAAGACTTAATATAAAGCCATGATGGCCAAAACCACACAGCTGGTGTACAGACAGACGAAGAGATCAATGGGACAGATTAGTGAGGGCAGAAATAGATTTATACATATAAATTGATTTTCCACCAAGGTCCCAAGACCATTTGATGGGAAAAGGATAATCTTTCAACAAATGGTATTGAAACAATAAAATATATGTATAAAACTCCACCCTTAATCTCACACCATAGACAAAAATTATGTTGTGTCATAAAGCAATTTTAAGAGCTTAATCTGTAAAATTCTAGGAGAAAATATAAGCATAAATTTTAGCAGTCTTGGGGTTGGCAAGGTTCTTAAGTATCACACAAAGAGCACAAAGATTTCTACCATAAAAATCGGACTTCATTTATATACATATTCACCTTGCTAGAGAAAGGTCTCCACTAGAACTTCTGTGCATCGTCTGAATGCACAGAAGTGCCCAGTGAGGGGAGAAGCCAGGGGCTGGCAGGGAGGTCCCCACCAGCCCAGGATCCTGAAAGCCCCACACGCAGGCTGCACCGGGGCGACCTCACTCTGCCACCAGCGCAGCAGAGGGTGGAATCCGTGCTTCCACCGCCCACACCCAAGGCCTGTGCTTGTTCGTCTTTGGAAAGGGTGGGGGTGTGAGCCAGGCGAGCACCCTCGGCACTCGGCGCTCGTGGTGTGACACGCGCAGCTGTGTTCTCAGCGCGGGGTCACTCGCCCTGGCTAAGTGGCTGGGTGCACCTGGATTCACACCTCCCAGGCCTGGCACCAGCCCAGTCCAGGCAAGCAGCCAGGTCAGGCTTCTGGCCTGAGTGACCCGCCCCGGCTCTAGACAAAGCTGTCTCCCACGTGAAGACAAAGCATATTTCTGTGTGGAGATGGTGGGCATCAGGGATGGCAAGAGAACTTGAGTTTGTGACCTGTCCTGGGCCAGGCCTTGATGGTGCTCCCACCTGCCTTACTCCCACCGAGGCCTGAAGCCCCCTCTCCCAAGTCAGAAATGAAAGGAGATGAAGAACAGTGTCAGGAAATCCTGGACATGAGGGATCTTGCTGCAGTTATTAGTGACCTGCAGATTTTTCCACAGACCACTAACAGCTCCACGTGGGAATGGGACAGGGCTGTAATTCTTAGACAAGGCTCCGTAACCGGGGACTATTTCATGTGACTCTTAGATGTCCTTCCTTGTTATTCTGTTTGTAGATGGTGTAATGAGAGTATTTTGTGGCTACCCATAAGATACGAAAATGATCAGGAACACAAAATTTTCTTTTTTTTTAAATGACTTAGTTTTATTTTTCTTCTTCTGTTTTCATTGCTAGTGTTTAAGTAAGGGCAAAATTTTGGTTGTTTCTGTTTAACAAGGGCCCATAATGCACTAAGAGGAAATTTACACGAGTGGACTCACAACTAGAAAGATTTGGAAGGCAAAGTTTATTTCAATGTAATGAGTTACAACACAATGTTTAACAAAATTACAATGTTTAACAAAGTTACAATGTTTAACAAAATTGATTTTTGATTTAAGAAAAAAGTAGGTTGTGAAACATTTTACATGGCCCAGCATCACTTTCTTCAGCATTCAGCGTGTGTGGTTTTTGTACTGACAGCCCCTGGGAGTTCTGCAGCCCTTCACCCTCAGAACCGAGTTCTGGGCCTGTATGAGCAGCTCAGAGCGGGCGCGTTCCTCCAAACGCAGCCTTCTCAGGAGGCGATGGTCTCTACCCGCCCTCCATCAGCGCCATAACCCAGATTAACATCCCCCAAAGCAATCTTTCAAGAAACATGTTTCTGTTAAGTTTGGTGTAGAAGAAAAAAAAGTCACCAAAATAGTAAGAGGTTCACTGAACTCAGACTTAGCCCTAAAGCTCAAGCTAAACTCCCCAGGAGGCTCCCTAAGACACAACTTTACTCTTAACACTGAAATGTGCCCCAGGCGGGACCCCACCCAGTTAACAGGTCAAACCCAGCACTTTCCAGCCAGGCCAGCCCATGGCAAGGATACGACTGAAGGAGAAGATTTTGTTCAGGGTCCTGATCCCTTTCTCTCTGAGTACTGACTGATTTATCTGAAATGTCCCTTGATATGAAATTTGCTTGGGTGATCTCATGGTGTCCAGGACAAGCCCAACTCAGGTCCAGGCAAATTACCTCCTAGCAAACACCTGTCTCTCAGCACATTATTCTGGGCACGATGCCCACCAATCTGTTTTTCATCCTTTATCTTTTATTTGCAATTGTGCGTTTCCTTATGTGCTGCGCTGTGTGGTGCTTGGTCGCCCAGCTGTGTCCACTCTTTGCGACCCCATGGACTGTAGGCTGCCAGTCTCCTCTGTCCATGGCAGTTCCCAGGCAAGAATACTGGAGTAGGTAGCCGTTCCCTTCTCCAGGGGATCTTCCCAGCCTAGGGATCGAACCCAGGTCTCCCGCGTTGCAGGCAGATTCTTTACCATCTGAGCCACTGGGGAATTATAACTTTGTTTTTATTCCTCTTGATGTAATAGGCATAAGTTTATGAATTTTGAATTATGGTTGAATCCAACTTCAGGATGTCTGAGAACTGGATCTGGCAGGGACAGGCATGTAGCAAGTGAATAAATAACTGCATTAACCATGGAACCTCAAGACAAACTCTGGAACGTGAGTTTCAGCAGAAAGCCTTCTCTTTTTTTCCCTTGGCCGCACCTTGTGTGCGGCTTTCAGCATCTTAGTTCCCCCACCAGGGAGTGAACCCTAGTCACAGCTGTGGGAACACTGAGTCCTGACCACTAGGCTGCCAGGAACTTCTCCAGGCAGCCTTCTCTTTAATGACACTTCTGTACTTCCTCAGTGGAGTGGGAGATGTCGATAATTAAGAAAAGTAAAATTAGAAAAGAGACAGTTTAGAAGACTATATGTATAGACTGTTTTATATCCCTTCCAATTGATAGAATATTTAGGAAACATCAAGTTTCAGAAAGGTTAAGTGGTGTTTTTCTTAGACAAAATAACAGAAGGATAGGGACTCCCCGACTCTGAGCTCCCAATGGAAGGGGCATGAGTTCAGTCCCTGGTTGGGGAACCAAGATCCCACACGCTGCATGTCCAATAAATAAATAAAACAAAACATTAAAAAAAAAATAACAGAAGGATACTTTCTCTCAGTATATATAAGTGTTATATAATAAATATATATATATACATCTATATTTGGGCTTTCCTGGTAGCTTAGAAAGTAAAGTATCTGCCTGCAATGCGGGAGACCTGGGTTTGATCCCTGGGTTTGGAAGATCCCCTGGAGGAGGATACTGCAACCCACTCCAGTATTCTTGCCTGGAGAATCCCCATAGATAAAGGAGCCTGGTGGGCTACAGTCCACGGGGTCGCAAAGAGTCGGACATGACTGAGTGACTAAGCACAGCACAGCACATCTATATTTATTCATATTCATATATAGTGTGTTATATTCTTAGGAATATTAAGAAAGTGCTACACTTATTTCTCAGTGTGACGTGTGTGCTATAATGGATGCAAAGTTAGAGATAAGAATATGTGATTTGACATAAAAGTTGGTAGTAAAGAAAATCTTACAGTGTGAATACCAACGATGAAGGTTTTGGGTACTGAGGTCAAGTTTTCTAGGTTTTAGCCTAGAAAGAGTAATATTTACCCAAAAATCTAAATTGTGTCCCAGGTCATTAGCATCCCAGTCATGGCAGCTTAACCAATTCCTGGCAAAATGTTGCTAGTGTTTCATGCATAGGAGTCATTCTGAAAAGGACCCCAGGACTGAATGAGAAGAAACAATATACTTCATATGTGCTCAGTTTCATTGTATTTAATAACACTTCTAATCTTGGGAATTTCACATTTTATTTGAACTTTTAAATTAGAACATTAGAAATAAAATATGGAGAGAGATAAATTAGGAGTTTGGGATTAACATATATACATTCCTATGTATAAAATAAATAACCAACAAGGACTTACTGTATAATACAGGAAACAGTATTTTGCAATAACCTATAAGGGAGAAGGTTTATTTTCCCTTATAGGGAAAAGAATACATATATTTTATGTATATGTACATGCATATACATATATATATGTACAGGGAACAGAGATTCACATATAAAACTGAATCACTGTGCTGCATACCTGAAGCATGACACTGTAAATCAACTAGACTTCAATTTTAAAAGATAATAATATGTTTAAAATATAATTAATATAGTAAAACCTACTTACATTTCTCCTATAGCACTCAGACACCTCAGATTTTAGAGCAGCAGAATTCAGTGGCATGTTGATTTTTATCAAGTCTGGGAGTCAAGGGAAAACAGCATGAAGATCTTGGAAAATCAGAATGATGTTAAAGCATTAGAAGACTAGAAGGGTAGATTTAAATGGTAATACTATTATAATAATTATAATTTTAATGGGTAAATAATTAATGAAAATATTAAACATGAATTATAATTTAGCATTCTAATGGCAAATATATAGCAAACTTCAATTTCATTAACATTATATCATCTGGGCTTATACTATCAAGTTATTAAATAAATATTAATAATGAAATAATTTATCAATGTAATTATGTATTACTATTAAATATTAATAGAAATAATTTTGAACTTAAAATATTTTATTAATACCAGTTATATTAATGATTGCTAAAATATTACATTTGCATGTTCATTTAGGACAATACTTTCCAAATTTATCATTAATACTTACATAGAATGATATACAACATCTGTTGGTCAATAAACAAAGTGATGCTCCTTATATTGATGTCATTTTCCATTTGACTGAACAAAGAAAATGAATAATTTGGAAATGAATGGATGTTTTTGAGTGATGTTTTAATGTCCTTTTATTTTCAACATAATCATATTATTCATTTCATATTTTTGAAATTTTCATATGTGTTCATATCCTCACTTGAAAAACTGAAACTATTCACAAAATTAAATGCATATTTAATTTTTTTTTTCTGGTGAAAGGTACTTTACATAAATATTCAACTTATAGTCAACTAGTCCTCTTTTAATCTAAGCATGTGATCAGTGTTAACAAGTGTTAATACGAATGGCATTAAATTTCACTATATTAACTCCTTAACTTACACTTTCATTTTAAACAATTTTGAGATGTTTCTGGAAAGTTTCCTCTGCATTTGCACTTATCCAGGTGGCAGGATACTTCATAAGCCCCTCCATTATGTTTTTATAAACTATTCTTTTATTATAAATTTTATTAAAAGTATAATTTATTTACCATGAAATGTATCCTTTTAGGGTATGCAATCCAGTGGTTTTCAGCAGAGTCAAAGAGTTGTGCCACCCTCAACCAAAACAAGAGCTAATTTTTTAAAACTTCCATAACCTATAAAAAGAAATCCCCTATCAATTAGCAGTCAGTCCGCATTCTCTCCACTCCCTAGAAACCGCTAACCTACTTTCCGTCTCTATGGATTTGTCCATCCTGGATGTACCATGGAAATGGAATCAGACACACATTGTTGAATTTACAATCAATCAACTTACAGAATACCTTCACAGCAACACTAAGATTAGTTTTTTAACCATGATAACACATAAACAATATCAATGATGGAAAAACTGTTTCTGTAACAGCTAAGGAAAATAGAATACAGAGTAGGGATATCCATATAATATTAAGATAATATCATCAAGCCAAAATAATTAAGAAACAAAAGTATTAAAAACTATACAGAACAAAGCAATTATACCAATGTATACATATTTATGTATTATAAACTAGAAAGCACAGATTTTAAGTCATATATGGAACGACGTTATGACTGATGCAAAATTAGAATCTCGTAGACTCTGTATTTCCTCTTAATCCGATTACTTCAAGTTTCTTCTGAAAAGTGTTCAATATTTATTGAAGGGATTAAGTAGGAGAGTATTTAAGAGATGGGTGGGCTGTTCTGGGTGTTTATAAATCCTGTGTCTTGGGGAACTGCTCAGCTGTCCACTCCTCTCTGCAGAATCCGGATACCTCTTCCCAAGATGGATCAAAACAGCACTCCAAGTGGTCTTTTGCTCTTTTCTTTGGTAATACCACATGCTTTATTTTCCAGAGTTTATAAAAAGTAAAATCACCATTATGATTAGAGGAACAGATTGCTGAAGTAGGTGCTGTTTGCAGTGATAAGTTGTGTCAGGGGATTGATGGGTACTCTGAAGTTAATAGAATGGAATCCCATATTTAAGAGGCAGCACTGAGTCCCATAAGTGGGTTTTCAAAAGTCTTAGAGTTAACATTTTTAATGGAGAAAAATTTATATGGCATACATAATATTTTACATTTAGCTTATATCTAACAATATATTAATGATTATACCTAATGATTTACTATATTAATGATACCTAATGACTTAAAACATTAAACTTTATCACAAAATAAGTTTTGTATATTTTATTTATCCCTTTAATTTTTTCCTTATTTTACTTGTTTCACTTATTTCCATTTATTTTCCTAACTCCTATTTTCTTTGCACATAATTTTGTGGATTT
Organism: Cervus canadensis; assembly: GCF_019320065.1. Lineage (NCBI taxonomy): Eukaryota > Metazoa > Chordata > Mammalia > Artiodactyla > Cervidae > Cervus > Cervus canadensis. The sequence continues at coordinate 61,864,889 of NC_057403.1, forward strand.
CTAGTAATTTCTTGCTTTGGTAACTCAGATAACAGACTGTGTTTTACTTATTGTATCATATATGTATGTGTGTGTGTGTGTGTGTGTGTGTGTGTATTTGACCTATATGTCTCCTTTTTTTTTTTTTTTGGCTATGCTGGGCTGTTTGTAGGATCTTAGTTCCCCAACCAGGGATTGAAGTTGAGCCCTTGGCAGTGAGGGGACAGAGTCCTTACACTGGAACAGTAAGGAATTCCCATATCTCCAGTGTAGAATGACTTTAGGTATAGCCTTAAAGTAAAAATATAAAATAATCATTGAATTTACAGACTTTCAATCTGAACTGAACATAAATTACATGCTCACACAGTTTTTAATCTATAAACATACCCTTCATACTTCTCCCCATTTTCTCTTCATCAGACATTCTACAAAAAGAACCCTGGCAAGGCAAGATTATTTATAACCAGAGTCAAAAGCGTCCAAGCATGGTTTGAACGCTTTGTACCCTGAACAAGCAACCAGGAAATAGCTGTCCAAGGAAATTGGCATTCCAGAAGCTAAAGTTTGGGTAAGTATCAGGTATTTCATTATTCTGGTTCAAGGTAAAGAAAACAAGTAGGCTTAGCACTGGCAGGCAATTTACTCTTATATCAGGTATGTTTCCCAGAAGGTTTTTCCTGTTATATATTTAAAGCAAAATAAAAACAAGAGTTCCCTCTTTTACCAATGGAAGAAACCTCTGTTACTTCTTTTACCAACTGGTTGGGCGTATTTAGTATTGGAGGAAAGAGTATACTGGAATCTCTCTCCCAATAGAAGATAACTGAATCAGCTTTTTAAATTAATTACTTTGGCTGCCTTGGGTCTTAGCTGCACACCCAGGCTCGCCCGTGCTACACACAGCTTTCTCCAGCTGCAGCGCACAGGCTGAGCTGCCCCGTGGCATGTGGGATCTGAGCCCCCTGACCCGAGACTGAACCTATGTCCCCTGCATTGAAAGGTGGATTCTTAACCACTGGACTACCAGGTTAGTCCCTAAGTCAACTTTTGAGATTTAGAGAATATAGGAAATCAGATCACTATGTTAATGATATGGTATCATTAATGATATGGTATCACTGGAATATAAACTACAGAATAAAGATTAATATGTAATTGTGAGGAAAACTGTGGGATAAACACACATGTAAATTCCCAATTCTCAGGCTAGTTTTTTCCCCCACTAATATCTGAAATGTAACTCACATACAGGAGTGCATGAAATAAAATCCCATACTGTATCATTGTGAATAAACTACTGATGTAAAAATAAAGCTGGATTTCTTCAGTCAGCAAAGAGCTGTAAATAAGACAAGTACACCAACTGAAACAGTACTGAAACCAATAAAGGTCAGTAAAAAAGATGCTTTTAGAGAAGAATGAGCTCAGATTTTTGTATCAAAAACAGTTTCCAATAAATCACTATATGTAAGGGCTATAAGGGCATCAGTCTGAGGGGACATTAGGAAGAAGAAAATTTCCTCTTTTCTCAATGTATTTGTTTTAGGAACAGGAAACAGTTTCCCCAAATCCCAGTAATAAAGTGCCCTTTGGGGGAATATCTGAAGCTTCCTTGGTGGCTCAGACAGTAGAGAATCTGCCATCAATGCAGGAGACCCACGTTTGATTCCTGGATCGGGAAGGTCCCCTGGAGAAGGACATAGCTACCCACTCCAGTATTCTTGCCTAGAGAATTCCACAGAGAGGAGCCCGGTAGGCTACGGTCTGTGGAATCGCAGATTGGACACAACTGAGAGACTTTCACTTTCAAGAGTATCTAGTGACTGGCTGCATGAGAGGTACTAGGCCCGTTTGAACTGAGGTAGAGAATGGCAAGTCCAGGAAGCAATGTAGGATGAGCTTGTTTCAGCCATTGTGTTCAGTAACTTGCTTATTCGTTTCCAATTTCCACTTGGGCTTAAGACTTACTAGAAAATATTTTGATTAATTAAAGAACAGATATAACCTTTTAGAAAAATGTCTGGGATATGAGCGGTTCATCAAATATTGGTTATCATTTACACCCTACTCTTACCATGAATTATCAAATTATCAAAATAAAACACTCAGAAATTATTGGAACATACATTGCAATGCTGACTCCAGTAACGAGGAAACAAAATACAACTGGTTATATTAGTGATAATTTTTTTTTTTATTAGTGATAATTTTAAAGCAAGATATCTATTGCCCACAACGGGATGAAGGAAGTAAGAGGCAGTGTGGATGAGTTGGCCCTGCTCATGACTGTCGCTAATTCTACCGTCTTACATAAAGAAATGCTTTTCTAAGATATATTCCATACATATGTATTATCAAATGGCATTTCTAATGAAGAGTTGATGCGACACGAGGGAGAGAGAGATTGATTTCCTTTGAGAGAACTAACGGTGTTTCTTAAACCAGGGAAATTTAGTTTGGATACCCTGAGGATGACCATACAAGAAATGCTAATTTGAGAGCAGATTGTGTACTGTCCTGAATTTTATGCTAATAATAGCATCATTCCCAGGATAATGCACTTTCTCTTAGGGATATTATCCCAAGAGCAGCTGATCAACTAGTTTTGTTTAACTGCAATGATATCTGGAATAACATAGACTGCATTACATGACTTTCATGTCTTCCTTTCCCACTCAGATTTGGTTCAAAACCACACAGCAACACAGAGACTATTAGGGTTCAGCTCCTCCTTAGGAGAAGACCAAACTCATGAACAGAACCAGCCTTGGCCTTATACTCAAGGTAAGAACCCACCAGGCCAAATGCAGTTCATCAGTGGGTCCCATTGAGAAGAGGAATCAATCCTGCATGTTGTACCCAAATTCACCACAGAGAATCCTTAGTTTTGGAGCCAATTACAGCTTGTTCTTTGTAACCTAGGGTCAACAATAGGTGGCTGGGACATACAGGTTCTGAGCAAGCAAGGCTTTGGACTTTTTGGTCCTTCTGCTCTAAGCAGGGCGACATCCTCCTCTTCTGTCATCTCAGGGGGATTCAGAGGGAGTAAGAGGTTAGCACTACCTTCTCAAGTTTGAGTTTCCAGCTTGAATGCAAAAATGTCCTAAAACCCTCCCTTTTGTCCCTGCGTTCTCTTTTAGAATACTTACCAAAAGAAGTCACACAAGACCAGCCAGCCATCCCAAGATCTTAATCAGACATTCCAGTTCAAGCTTTCTAGAGGAACCAATTCCTTGATATTGCCACCAGGAAAACTCTAGCCAAACAGGCATTCGGAATTGAGAATTCAAGTAAGTTTGATGTCTATGGCAGCAAATATCCCTTCTGTTAAATGATACTACCCCGAGTGGTTGCTGGAAAACCGTGACTAACCTAGATTATCACAGTAATCAAGGACAAAGACATGGGATAGTAAACATCTGGCACTGCAAGTCACACTCCTGAAAAAGGAAGAATTTTCTAATCAAATTGTCAGCGATGCATCTGTTCAGAACTACCAGCAGCAGAACTGTAGGGAAATGTGAAAGTCAAGGTCAATTTTGAGAACACTCTGTTAGGTTCTCTAGAGCTGGGCACTGTTGTCATTTTGGGCCAGATATTTCTTTCTCGGGAGGGGCGATCAGTCCTGGGGTAATGTTTTTCAGCATTCCTGGCCTCTACCAACTAGCATCCTGCACACTTCTCCTTCCCCATTCTTAACACTCTCCCAAAAATCTACAGGCACAGGCAAATTGGGGAACAAAATCACCCTCATGAGTACCTTCTTCTACCTAAATTACAGGGAAAGCAGTTCATATATGTTCAATGTTCATGACAAGGAAGCATGTTCTTAGGTCTATCAGCAGAATGACTCTCAAAAACACTTATGTTTATTAACCCTTACTCAGATTTATACACATTTACAAGATCTGTATTCCTGTGCACACACTGATAAAGAGGAAAAAAATGTCAGCCTGGTCAAGAGACCTTGCTCCCTGGTCCACTGCTGAAATCGGAGGGTGGCTCCTAAAGCATATGCCTTTTCAGCCGAGTTTCAATTCATCTAAGGTTGACTGTTGAAAGTGCTATGACCTAAATCTATGTTTGCAAGTGTGTATATGTATACACATACATACATACATATACATATATACACATACATATATACATATACATATACACACATACTAAACACATGAACCAGGGTAATTAGTTTCATACATATACCTCCTGAGATTTGCACCTACATAACAGGCCCTTATTTCTTGCCTTATGATGTCCATGTCTCTGTTTTTCTCACAGAGATGTGGTTTCAGGACCCAAGATCTCTGTACCCTGGGCAGAGAAGTGAGCCTGTGAATTCCTTGCTAGATGGCCCAAATGGGAGACCTGGTCCAACAGTTCAGCAGTATGAAATTGGCCTGTGAACTCTCCCAGGCCAATCTCATCATCTTCCTTCCTCCAGTTCTTTCAGCGGGAACCAATCATTTCTACCTGTTCTCCCTTCCTATGTATCCTGTCCCTAGTGTGATCCAAGGACAAAGCGTCATGACGCAGCCTGTGAAGCTGTGCAGGGAGAACGAACTCTCCACGCTAACATCTGGGAATGATGGGCCTGTACCGCTGACTGTGGGAGGAGACCCAGATACTCAGGATCCTTTCTGGTCCCAATAACAAGAACACCAGGACCACCCAGAACAGACAGACGTGGGAATGCTACAGTTGGGAGACTATTCTCAGCCTCAACCTGAGCACAAAAGAAAACTGCCACAGGCTCCGGGCCCGGAGGACCTATCTCTCGTCCTGCTGTGGGGGGTGAGTGCCGCCGGGCTGACTGCAGAGTGGGGCCCTCAAAGGGGCCATGGGGACGGACTGCTGCCACGGGACACGCGAGCTAGAGCGTCTCCCATCCTCACGCAGTCTCACCAGCAACGCAGAGAAACCGCAAGACTTTAGGTCAACTCCTGCCACCCACAGGTTGTCAGTAAAAGGTACAGATTTTTTTTGAATCCTCATTCACAGGAAGAGAACCCTCCAGGACTCCAGCTGTGCCTCAGGGAGTAAGATTTTCAGGCTCTTCTGAAGACACTGCAAAGCTCACCAGGGCCTGAGCTTCTGGAGGAAGAAGATGGCATTCTGAATCTGATCCAGGCCTCCCTTCTTTTGATGCAGATCAGAAGAATTTAAGGAACAATTGCGGAAGCCATCCCGCCAGGGGCGAGATTAGGGCTGAGGACAGGAGGAGCCAACTGGAAACCCAAATGGAGGTTGTCCGTGGGCAGTGGTTCTCTTCGGTACTCTACTAAGGATTCCTTCCAAGCTCCACTCTGCCTCTGGAAGCACCTCAGGACACATCTGCTGAATTCTTGTGGCAAAAAAAGCATTTTAAGTGTGACCTCTGTGATGACCACGTCCTCCACCACCTGGAAAATCCACAAAGGGGAGCCTAACTCAGGCGAGAAGAGGTTTCTGAGGGACATCAGAACTGCTTTCCTTCCTGGCAATATGGGAGGGCAAACTTGAAATTTGTTATGTAAAAAATGGATGGATGCTGTACTTCCTGATGGAGTTCATAAAACTGATCTTTTTCCCAAAGCTCCAAGGGTTTAAATTAGGAACCAGACACTACCTCAGTATCCATCATTAAGGGAACGATTAAATGGATTAGGACAAATCCTTCAATACTGAGTAACCTTTACTTAGCAGTGTATTTTTACTTAAACTATTTAAAACATACAAGAAATTGTAATAGCAACACCATATCGTCACCAAACATAGTCTAATGATGCTAATATTTCCATTTTTTAGGGTTTCTAATGTATTTGCATATATGATTATATATGTCCATAAAATTTTTCCTCAGATAAACATTGTATGTTTATCAAAACTTGGGATAACCATTTTCACTCTCCATCTTCTCCCTTCTTTTGAAAAGGTAATTTCTAAAAATAGATTTTGGTTTATGTGGGTCTACCTTGGTAATAAAATGGCTTTAAAAAGCATTACTTCCTAAAAAAAAAAAATTACTTCTTTGTTCATCAATTTGTTTTCTGTTTTGTCATATTTGCTTTACTTTCCATATGAAGGTGTTGAAAGATCAATACACATACGTCTGGTTTTACAGATACTAGTTTTGCACAAATACAGTTGTGAGGTGGACATCCTTCTGGTATCTGGGTGTGTTACAGGCAAGAGTTCTCTAGGTGTTCATACTGAAGCACAAGTGCCAGAATATTCCAGCACCAAGATTTACGGCCAAATTACACTCAGCACAAGGAATTTTTCCTAATATGAGCGGTATCTTCATTAACCACTTACATAATTAAAACTCACATGCATATATACAGGTATTTGTGGCACAAATCTACCCAAAAAATGATATATTTGACAGTAGATGCCATGCCAGTTTGATTTTTAGATTGTTCCCCCAGATGACTCTCATGCAACCAGAGCTGAGGGCTCCTAGTATCTTTCCTGTACTTCAACCTATGTAGGCAGTTCTTCAACTTATGAAAACAAGTCTGATGACTTGAGAAGGGAAAACTCTACATCTGTATCTATAATCCTCTTCATTTATATGCACGTCTGTATCTCCATGTTTATATGTATTGCTCTATGTAAATATACATGTTTATTGTTCACCTACACAGCCTCTAGAGCTCCCCTCTATACTCTTCTCTGTTCATATCTCTGTATCTACCCATCTATAGCCTCTGGAAGGACACAGGATGACTTTCTCTAGAGAGAGAAAAAAGTAAATTTTCACCTCTGAAGCAAGCAGTGAGGTTAAGTCTCTAGAGAAAAATGCAGGGAACAGTGTCTGACCAAGGGAGTCAGGTTGACTAGTTCAAAATCTCGAGTCTGATGTGCTTTTCATGAACTGGGTGACCAGACATCCTATCTGATTGAGGTGATCCATGGGTGTGGATGGGGCTCAACCAGTGGAGGGCTTAAAAGTTGTCATGGTCGAGGCCGCCACAGCCTGAAAACAAGGTCGAGAACGTGGAGGCTGCAGGGTTTTGGACCTTGCAGGTGGCAACTCCAGTGGACCTTGCTTGGTGCCCAGGACTAGAGCATCGGATTGTCCCATCCCAGCAGTGCCTTCAATAAAAGGCGTCTGCCCTCCTCCTAGAGGTCCCTGGGGTGCCAAGGCGCTGGGCCCTTAGTTCTCAGACCCCTCTAGGCTGAAAACCTTTGGACTGAGGGGCTTCTGAGAAAGGCTGCCCCCAATAAGAGAGACACCTAGGGGGAACCCTCCCTCTTTGGCTATTGGCAGCTGCAGCAGCCACCTTTCTACCACAAGGGGAGTGACTGACAGGACAAGCTAAGGATGGCAGGGCAGAAAACTACAACCTTAAAGCCCCCTAACTCAAGACTTGTTACATATACAAAATATAAATTCTCTTACTTGTTGAAGTTCTTTAGAGTTAGGTTTTCTGTTACATATAATAAACACCTGGCTTTTGATAAGCCAGATGGGGTTATGATTCAGCAAACAGCATTAGTCCAAAAGCAAGCGAGGATGAGAACAATGCAAAGAGCAGCATAAACTTTCAAAGCTGCAACCACTTAAATGGAATAGGGAACAGACAAAAACAATACCAGGAATGTTCACTGCTGCAGAGAAAGAGAAGACAGAATGTTTCTGCCACTAAGGAAGTTGTGGAGGTTATTTAAGGCTGGAATAAGTAATCTCAAAAGCTGGAATAAGAGAAAGCCAGGGGGGAATAATGAGAAAGGCCCAGAACTCAAGAGCTTAAAGGATTTAAGAAATAATGTCTCCCAGAATACAAGCAGAAAGCAAACTCATGAAGTCGAGGAAAGAAAATCCAAAGAACAAGATTATCTAGAAGCTTAAGGCAGAAGTATCTCAGTATTAAGACTTAAACAGTTGGTCTTTGGAACAGATTCAGCTATAGTTCAATGCCATTAACTATTAAAATCCAACTCATTTTCCTTGCTTAGTTTTGGGCTCCCAAAAATACTTCTGATAATTTGTTTCCCCACATATATACCAGCCCAAGAGATGAAATGATCTGAGAAATTACAAAACCAGATATTTGAAAATTACTGGTTTATAATGAACACTAGAAGTTGGCATATGTTTTGGCTTAAACATGTCTTCTGGTAGTATGGGTATAATAAATCAGACCCTTTGGCACATGACAGACAAAACTAGAATCTCTAGCTCTATAAAGCCAATAGGCTGTGGTAACTTTCCTGAGGTACAGACATGGTAGATGACATGTCCATTTCATATCTAAAGCAATGATTTTCAACCACCCTAGTGTCACATCATAAAAGAAAAACACATTTCAAACAAATATCCACCACCAACCCCTCCTAAGCCCCATTTAAGAATCACTACCGTAGCGTCTTCCTGGTGACCCAATGGTTAAGACCCCATGTTTCCACTGTAGGGGGCTCGGGTTTGATCCCTAGTAGGGAAACTAAGACTAAGATCCTGCATGCCACAAAATGTGGCCAAAAAAAAAAATCACTGAGCCAAAAAATAGTGAGCAAATGAGTGGTTTTTAATATTTATTTATGCACTTATTTGGGCTTCCCTTGTGGCTCAGCTGGTAAAGAATCGCCTACAATGCAAGCGACCTGGGTTCAATCCCTGGGTTGGGAAGATCCCCTGAAGAAAGGAAAGGCTACCCACTCCAGTATTCTGGCCGAAGAATTCCACGGATAGTCCGTGGGGGCGCAAAGAATCAGACACAACTGAGCAACTTTCACTTCACATGCACTTGTTTATTTGGCCATACCCACGTCTCAGTTGCAGCATGTGGGATCTTTGATCTTTGTTGTAATGTGAAACCTTTTAACTTTTTCAGGGGTTTTGTCAATTAGATCTTTTAGCTATGGCATGCACACTCTTAGTTGCAGCACGCGGGATCTCTGACCTTTGTTGTAACATGTGAAATCTTCTAGCTTTTTCAGGGGTTTTGTCATTTAGTTTAGCTATGGCATGCACACTCTTAGTTGCAGCACTCACTGACAGTGCAGAGCCCTGGCCACTGGACCACCAGGGAAATCCCTGCACTTAGGCTGTACCATTCCAACAAGCTGAGGAGGAGGAAAAGGTTAAATGCTTTGATTTAGGCTGGGTTCTCCCAGAAGCAGACTCTTTTTCCAGAAGAAAAGAGTGCGAGTGCTACTGAGGGTTCCGGATGCACTAGCAGACAAATGGGGATGTAAAGTAAGAGCAGAAGGCCTATGAAGGTGCAGTCATCCCACTGTAAGCAACTATGCTTTCTTCTACTTGCAGCCTCCGAAAGAAGGCATGGAAACCATCATCCCATTCAAGGAGTAACTCAAATATTCAGTTGTCATCTCTCTGGTCAGCAAGGAAGCTGAGTATGCATTCTCGATTCCCATTCACCATTGGGCGAAAGCTGCTCTCAGGGGCATTAACTCCACAGCACGTCAAGCAAAGAGAGCCTCCGACAGGTGTGGCAGTTAGACTCCTGCTGTTGGCATGTGCTGGACTGGCGAGTGCTCAGGCGTCTGGACAGGTTCTGACATCTTCTGTTATACACTGGATAGTTCCTTATTGACTTCACTCCCGTTTGGCTCTCTGCAGTTCACCTGGTTTTGCCATCTTTCACAGTCCTTGACACAGATCTTCTCTTTGCTCCATTCAGAAGAAATAGCATCTTTCTAACGGCCTATCAGTTCTAAATGGAACCTCTTATTGGTTCTAATTACTAACAGCAAAAAATGTTAGTTCCTTTATAGCTTTTATACCTAAAAGGTTTTATGAATACAACCAAAGAAAACACTTTGTGGAGACTCAAATACAAAGTTCCATTTATTTTCAACAATGAAATCAACACAACAAAGAGGAATTAATCCTCTAATTTTTAAATCTAACACAATTCTTAGCACAAAACTATCCTCAATAAATAAAAACACATTACTAGTAAACAAGTTAAGACTTTTCTTGAGACTATCTTGTAGTGTGTGTCTGAAACAAAACTAGACGATAGGTAAAGAAACACATGCTAGAGACTTCACTGACACACACTCGAAGGAAAGAATAGCCAAGGAACAGGGTTCCCAAATATTAAGCTGGCAAAAGAAACATGGGGTTTTCAAAGCAGCCCAGAAATCAGAGCTCACTGAGGGTTACAAGAGTTTGGGACAGTCCATGTTCAAGGTCTTGTAATTAAATTTTTCCATATTTCTAGATTCTTGATTTGGAATCTCTCACAATCTAGAGGAGCTTCTGCCAAAAGATAGGAGGCTCTTTATTCATGCTTTCACAAGACCCATCCAACTTGCCTTCTTTGACTTCATGACTAGCTCTTATCACCAATATAGCAGGGATTCCACTCCAGAAAACGATCACTACAATGTACACCAATCTCATTGTTCTCGATTTTCCTTTCATAAACACACTGATACTGCCTGGAACAGCTCAAAACATGTCCCATTTCTTTTATTTCATCCTCCTACACAACTCTGCATGGTGTGCTGCAGTCCATGGGGTTGCAAGGAGTCAGACATGACTGAGTGACTGAACTGAACACAACTCTGCTTGGGTACAAAATCTAGGACTCACAGGGCAACAAAATTGGTCAAAAGATTAGTGTCGGTTCCAACTGAAAAATTTCTGAAGTTCAATGGTCACACAAAAAAATGTTAACGTCTTCTCTGCCCAACTTTTTTCCCATCATATTGCCAATTATTTCTTTCGGAATTCAATCCTCCGAGCTACATTCTGAGCACCAAATTTTTTGACCAATGCATCTCGAGTAGCCTCATCATCTTTTTGCAAATCTAAGTCATCCTGTCGGGACCAAATGGGATACCCATCAGCCCTCTGACCAGACTCTAAAAAGGAGGAAGTAGCCTCCAGCTCACCACTATTTTTTAGGAAGGCCTGTGTAACTGTTGACAGATCCAAGTTAAACTTTTCCATCAACTGCCGAATGATCTTAATGGCAGCTCCCACCTCTGGTGCAGAAACTTTTTCTTCTTCTTCTTCTTCTTCCTCATCAGGCTGTGTTTCTGAGTCTTCCTCAGGCGTGGGTGGATCATCATCACACATTGTTATGTGTATTTCAAAATCAGGACTCTCGTCCACCTAGACAAAGTGAAGAATGGAACCAGTTCGTAATAACGAAGTCACAGACACTTACTCTTAAAATATCTGGTCTCTCCCAACTACCACCTCCTTTCCCTTTCATTCCACTGGACTTCCTTCAGTTCCTCTAATGTGCTATGTTCCTTCTTACATTTAGTCATGCTAGATGTGTGTATATATGCATGTGTGTGTATATATATACACACACATGCATATATAGGCCATAGAGTAAGCAGGAGTGTGAGTATAGGGTATATAAGTGTCTATATGTACATGTGTATACATATAAATATGTGTATGTGTAATTATGGTATTCCAAAGAACATTAGAAGCTACACCGAATGTGAAAAATGTATGCATATATAGGCACATATATATGAGTATACATGTATGCATTAGATTATTTGTTAAAAATTTGACTTCCCTCTCAGGTTGTAAGCTCCATAAGGGCAGGAATTGCATTTTGCTTATCACTACATCCTCAGTGCTTACCAATGCCTTCTTATAATAAGCACTCAAAAAACACTGCTGCATTAATATATTGGGGCCTCCACATGCCACTACATTTAGACACATTACAAAGAATGTTAGTGAGAAAAGATCTATGTAGGCCATGTTTGAGAGTTGTCAAAGTACCTGAAAGCTTGTGAAAAATGAACCAATTTTAAACTAATTTTAAACTATTTCGTGATTTAGACTAAGACCTAACCATTTTTCTTGGTGTTAGTAAGAAAAGTCAATTAAGATTCTTTTTCTTAGAGAAATATGCACATATAATTTGGATTTTTTAAAAATTATTTTATGGTTGCCTTCCTCTATTACTATGATTAAACATGGGATTCCAACAAAGTATAAGAAATTAACTGAGTATGGAGAGCTAAAAAAGCTCTAAGTATACAAAGAGCTAAAATTGTTTAATAAAAAAATTAACCTCCTTAAAAAATTACTTTTATCTGAGAAGCACAAAGTATTTTAAAAAGGTAAATCCACAGTCTTAACTTAGAAAACCTTATAGATCAAAGTACTCAAAGTGAGATGCTTTGTACTGCTGAAAAATCTTTCTCCCTCTACCCCTCCTTCAAGTGTCCTACCAAACTCTGGGAGAGCTACGTACCTGGAACTTGGGTCAGTCCCACTTTCCATTTTCCTCCTCCATCTTGAACTCTCTTACCTCTCTGGGCCTCAGGTGTACAAAAAGGACAGATGGGATGACCACTTTTAAAGGAGGAGAACGGACGTAGGGAAAAAATGATTTATATCTAGTTAACATACCACATGGAAAAGGCAATGGCACCCCACTCCAGTGCTCTTGCCTGGAAAATCCCATGGACGGAGGAGCCTGGTAAGCTGCAGTCCATGGGGTCGCTAAGAGTCAGACACGACTGAGCGACTTCACTTTCACTTTTCACTTTCATGCACTGGAGAAGGAAATGGCAACCCACTGCAGTGTTCTTGCCTGGAGAATCCCAGGGATGGGGGAGCCTGGTGGGCTGCCATCTATGGGTCGCACAGAGTCGGACACGACTGAAGTTGACTTAGCAGCAGCAGCAACATACCACAATCTCCTCAAACTCTCGGGTGGCTTCTACAAGCATCTTTTTGACTGCTGCTTCATTCTCCTTGATCTCTTCTTTTTCAAATTCTTCTTCAGGCAAGTCTGGAGTTCTCTTATTCTGTGGTTCTGTCAAAGAAAATAGCACTAGATTAGAATTAGCTCTGGGCCACAAATTAGGCTGCACTTTTTACCTAACGGTTTTTGATCAGAGGGTAAGAAAAACATAAGACACGCATGTTCAATAATTTCTAATTTTTCAGCTTCCTACTGAAAAGTTGTATAATAAAAATAATGATAATATTCCTAAGTTCTCATGTATAAAATAAAAATACTCTTCAAGCTTAATTGATTTTTTTGTTTTGTATTTATATAGATTTTGCAAAAAAAAAAAAAAACTGTGCCATAAACTGTGTTTTCTGGGAATCAGATTCTGAGATGGAGATTAACGTGTAACATGTTGATCAGCGAGTGCTTAGCGGGCAGAGAAAGAAGTTGAGCTGTGAAAGAGCTCCAACAAGGCCTCAACCAAAACCATGGAGAAGTATGGAGCTAGGAAGGCCCTTCAGAGTTGACCATATTGGGGAAAGGGAGCCAAAATCACCACATAGATTAGTCACTGGATGCTAACATAAAATAACAGAACCTTGCCCAGTTGAAGATGGATCTGAGGGGTCTACCACAATCCACTACATACCATCTACAGAAAGGAGAGCCTCATAAAGCTAAACACCTTCCTATTCTCCTTTTACTCTGTTCTCTGAGGATTTAACTCTGCTGTTTTCCACTTAATAAAAACTGACTGTGAAGGGGCAACACGAGGGAGTTTTGCAATGAAGCTGTTCTGTATAATGATTATGATGATGGTTACACAAATCTATACATGTATTAAAACACCTAACTGGAAAACTTGTATGGCAATTCCTCAAAATATTAAACCATATGATCCAGCTATTCCACTTTTGAAAATATAAAATAAATAAACTAATTAATTAAATGAAAGCATGGTCTTAAACAAGTTAGTACACCCATACCATAGCAGCATTATTCACAACAGCCAAGATGTGGAAGCAACTTAAGTGTCTATCAATGGATGAATGGATATACAAAAAGTGGTCGTAAAGTGGAATATTATCCAACCCTAAAAAGAACAAAATTCTCACACATGCTACAACATGGATAAGCTTTGAAAATAAGTCTTTCATTTATATTAAATGAAATAAGCCAGACACAAAAGGACAAATATATTATGACTGCACTTACCTGAGGTAGCTAGAGAGATCAAATTTATGAAGACAGAAAGCAGAATGGTGACTGCCAGGGGGAGGCAGGAATGGGGGGGCTGGTGTTTAATGGGTACGAATTTCAGTTTTGGAAGATGAAAACATTCTGAGATGGATGGTGGTGACGACCGCATCAAAACATACTTAGTGCTACTGAACGGAGCACTTAAAAACTGCTAAAACGGTAAGTTTTATCTAATGTATATTTTACCACCATAAAAAAAATTAAATACCTAACTGTACATCAAAATAAGCCAATTTTATTTTACATAAATTTTTTAAAAGAAGCCTTATATTTTAGAGATACATGCTGAAATAATTTACAGATAAATATGATATTGCTTTGCTCTGATTTACTATTCTAAAAAACACAACCACACACACTATTTCAGTTTCCATGGGTCAGAAGCCCAGGTATGGCTTGTACTGGTCCACTGATCAGGGTCTAATTTACTTTTATTTAATAATATTTCTGCACGTATTAGCCATTTATTTATTCCCTCCTCTGAAAACTCCATTTCCTTTGCTCATTTTTCTACTAGTTTCTCTTTTACTTACTAACTTCAGCAAGCCCTTTGAACACTAAGGAAACTTGCTCTGTTGCAATGTATTGGGTATACTTTTCCAATCTGCCCTCTGACTTGATCATGAAAAGCTTTAAATTTTAAGTAATAAAATATATAAGTTTTTTCCTTAGTCTTCCTGGCTTCAGAAATAACAACACACAGCCATTGAAAAGGCTATTCATCCACATCCTCTCCTGGTCCTTTTCGGATCTTAATTTTTATATTTAAATATCTGAACATGAAAACACTGCAAAGGGTGAGTACAGCTTAATTTCATCCCAAGTTCCAACTGGTCTACCAGTCATCTCCACATCACTGATTTATATATAAAAATTATATTTATAAGATATATATGATCTCCTTTACCCATACACATAGCCCTTTCCTCTCTCCAAGAATTCTCCCTCCTTACTCTATCCCAGTCACACTGATTTCTGTTGCTCCAAGAACACAACAGCCATACTCCACCTCAGGACTTGCACTTAATACCCCCAAAACCTGGAACATTCTTCCTCAAATAACCACCAGTTTAGTTCTTTCACTTCTTTTGATCTCTGCTCAAGTATGAGCTTATGATAGTGAACTTCCCCTCTTACCCTGTAGAAAACAACCTCTTCTCCAGCCCTTAGCCTTTTTATTTTTTTCTATAGCAGCTGGAGTTGGTGACAGACAGGGAAGCCTGGCATGTTGCAGTCCATGCACTGAGCGACTCAACTGAACTGATAGCACTCACCACTGCCCAGCTAGCATTTTAAGCTCCATGACTGCAAGGAGTTTTATATACTGCTACCACCCAGCAGGTAAGAGTCTGGCACTCAAATATCTGTTGGATGAATCTCAAGTGTCTCTTTCAGTTCAGTTCAGTAGCTCAGTCGTGTCCAATGAATCGCATGATTCGCATGAACTGCGACCCCATGGACCGCAGCATGCCAGGCCTCCCTGTCCATCACCAATGCCTGGAGTTTACTCAAACTCATGCCCATCGAGTCGGTGATGCCATCCAGCCATCTCATCCTCTGTCATCCCCTTCTCCTCCTGCCCCCAATCCCTCCCAGCATCAGGGTCTTTTCCAATGAGTCAGCTCTTCGCATAAGGTGGCCAAAGTATTGGAGTTTCAGCTTCAGCATCCGTCCTTCCAATGAACACCCAGGACTGATCTCTTTTAGGATGGACTGGTTGGATCTCCTTGCAGTCCAAGGGACTCTCAAGAGTCTTCTCCAACACCACAGTTCAAAAGCATCAATTCTTCGCGCTCAGCTTTCTTCACAGTCCAACTCTCACATCTATACATGACCACTGGAAAAACCATAGCCTTGACTAGATGGACCTTTGTTGGCAAAGAAGTCTCTGCTTTTTAATATGCTATCTAGGTTGGTCATAACTTTCCTTCCAAGCAGTACGTGTCTTTTAATTTCATGACTGCAGTCACCATCTGCAATGATTTTGGAGCCCAAAAAAATAAGTCTGACACTGTTTCCCCATCTATTTCCCATGAAGTGATGGCACCAGATGCCATGATCTTAGTTTTCTGAATGTTGAGCTTTAAGCCAACTTTTTCACTCTCCTCTTTCACTTTCATCAAGAGGCTTTTTAGTTCCTCTTCACTTTCTGCTATAAGGCTGGTGTCATCTGCATATCCTAGGTTAATGATATTTCTCCCGGCAATCTTGATTCCAGCTTGTGCTTCTTCCAGCCCAGCGTTTCTCATGATGGACTCTGCATATAAATTAAATAAGCAGGGTGACAATATACAGCCTTGACATACTCCTTTTCCTATGTGGAACCAGTCTGTTGTTCCATGTCCAGTTCTAACTGTTGCTTCCTGACCTGCATATAGGTTTCTCAAGAGGCAGGTCAGGTGGTCTGGTATTCCCAGCTCTTTCAGAATTTTCCACAGTTTATTGTGATCTACACAGTCAAAGGCTTTGCCATAGTCAATAAAGCAGAAATAGATGTTTTTCTGGAACTCTCTTGCTTTTCCAATGATCCAGCAGATGTTGGCAATTTGATCTCTGGTTCCTCTGCCTTTTCTAAAACCAGCTTGAACATCTGGAAGTTCACGGTTCACCTATTGCTGAAGCCTGACTTGGAGAATTTTGAGCATTACTTTACTAGCATGTGAGATGAGTGAACTGTGCGGTAGTTTGAGCATTCTTTGGCATTGCCTTTCTTTGGGATTGGAATGAAAACTGACCTTTTCCAGTCCTGTGGTTGAGAATGAATCTCAAGTGTCTCTTTTCCAAAAACAAAACTCCTACTAAGCATACTGAACAGGAGAAAATAGATTTTACCTCCCTAGATTTCAACTGTTATGCAGAATAGTCACACAAGGAAGGAGACGTTAAGGGGAAGAAGCATGACTAAACGAAAGTGTCCGACAGCTTAAGCTCAATACCGATTAAGTCACAAGAGAAGCATCTCAACAGCTAAGCCCTGTGTCGTAACCACGTCGGAAAACCAATATTCAGTTCAACTGGGTTAGAAACTCACCTTACCCGAGCGAAACTAGGAAGCGGCTTCCAATAGACGAGAAATTTCTTCTGTGAATATGCATTCATTTAAGCCAAGATATGAAAATAAACTGCACTTAGCATGGCTTTAAAAATGGCTTATACTGAATCTACCTAAAGCCATGAGAAACATTGTTTAAAACGAGTCTGTGAAATATTTCTGAAAAGATACCCAAGATACAGGTTGTCTCTGGGCGGCGGCGGGGGCGGGGGGGGGTGGAGGGTGGGGACTGGATAGCTGGTGGGAAAAGAAAGGAGACGGGGGAGAATCTTCCACAGACTCTTCCTGCCTCTTTTGAATCTCGGGCCATGTCAATACCCCAGTTATTAAAAAAGGATGTTAAAGAGAGATTACAAAATGATGCAAACTTTACCCAGACGTTTAAAGAGAGATTACAAAATGATGCAAACTTTACCGGACGGCAAAAGGGGTTAGGGAGAGGGGCTTGGCGACGCCCCTAAGACGCCCACAAGGACTCCCCGCAGAGGGGGAGCCGCCCCCGCCCCCAGCGCACACCAATGACACCCGCGCGTCGGCGACCGCAGACCTCACCCCCGCTATCAGCGGCCTCCGGGTCTTGCTCAGCCTTCCTCTTGAGTTTCTGCGAGGAGGGGCTCACGGGGGCCTCCCCCAGCAGGTACTTGTGCTCCTGGCCCCGCAGGCGCTTCAGGTAGCGGTCCTTCATGGACTGCCAGGAGTGCTGGGTGAGCGAGCTCTTCTCCATCGCTTTCCACAAGGCGTTACCGGTGACGGAGCTGGCCGAGCGGGCGTGTTCCTTCACGTAGGTCAAGATGGCCACGTCGTCCGCGTCCGTGAAGACCATCCGCCCCGCCTGCGACGGCGGCTCAGGCTCCGCCGCGGCGCCCCCGGCCTGGACCCCGGGCTTCGTCTCTGGGGCCTGGTCGGCCGCCGGAGCCGGGCCCAGACGGTAGGCCTCCAGCTCGAGCTTCTCGTTGCGCTCCACGCAGTCCAGAATGTACTGCGTGGAGATGAAGTCGCCCGAGGCCTCGGCCGCCGCCTCCCCGGGCTGGGCCAACAGCACGGCCCCGGGCTCCTGAACGCGACACAGAGTGCCGCCGCCGTGGAGGATGAGCGTTGAGAGCCGGCGCTTTGCCGGGCTGGGACGCACGTAGAAGGACATGGAGCTGCCATCCTCCCTCACGAACAGAGTCGAGGAATGAGTGGGTCCATTGGGGTCTTTGCCCAAATCCATCGCCTCCGCCATAGCTCTCCCCGGGCACCGGAAAAACCAGCCCCCTCGCGAACGCCGGACGAACAGGGAGCTGCAGGGATTCAGATAAAGCTCCAGGAAATGCCGGCCCGAGGCCCGTGTTGCGCCTGCGCATTAGCTGCGCGGGAAACAGTGCCCCGCCCCCTTTCCCGGAAGAGGCGGGGCTTCTGACCTTGACCTGGAAGTTGCCGTGCGACACCCCGGTCCTCTTTAGGTCCGGCCCTCGGGGAAGATGGCTGAGGTGCAAGGCGCTGAAGTTAAAGTGGACTGCAGCGAGCCGAAACTGAGCAAAAAGTAAGTGTCGTTGCGGTCATTATGCGATCGGAGAGTCTGGACTAGGAAGCGCCTCGAGGCTCCGGCCGGAACGGCTGTGCCTGGGGCCTTGCTGCCGGTTCTCGTGGTTATGAACACGTTGGGACGCAGGTACTGC
This sequence comes from Cervus canadensis, assembly GCF_019320065.1. NCBI lineage: Eukaryota > Metazoa > Chordata > Mammalia > Artiodactyla > Cervidae > Cervus > Cervus canadensis. Next base: position 61,883,518 of record NC_057403.1, read on the forward strand.
GCCGCGAAACTACATCCCCCAAGCTGCCCGAGGGCCGCGCTGGTTGGGTCCTTCCTCCCTGTTGTTCTCCTAGAGTAAGAGAATGCGGAGAACTGGGCGGCGACGGAGAAAAGCGAAATTTACTCTTTTCGAGGAGAAATGAGTTACTGTGCCACGCCCCGGTAAAGAAGTTGGAGAAATGATAAATACCCAGCTCTTCAGAAGGACCTTCAGATTTTCCTTGGCCTCACCAAGGCCATTTTGAACCTTTTGTATTAAAGGGATCACTCTAAAACTGTCGTGCAGCTATCTTGATGGGTTGGTCAGAGGATCTTTGAGAAGTGAGTGAATCACCCACCTCCAGCAGTGTGGACTGTCTTATTTAGCCGAGTACAGCAAGCTGCACTTAGCACTGCTGGAAATATCTTTGTTAGTCACCCCAAATCCTTGGAGTATAAAGGTAAATATACATGAATTAAGATTGGCCGCTCTTTCACCGATCGTCCCTTGCACTCTCTTAACACTGCATTCCTCAACCGGAGTCCTTCATAGAACCTCGACAGTGATAAGAGTGACTAATCGCTCAGTGCTCCCAAAGATAGTGCATAAATATAGTACCTTCCAGAGGCATGGAGAGAACTTAGTTTCTTTCATTTAATGGCTGCCTTAGTGCATTTTTTTACTTCTGTGTCTTAATTATTCTTGGAACTTCCTTTGTCAGAATCTTTAGTGAGCACCACTGTATGCCAGTTATTGTCTCCCAAGTTTAAAAGCAGGCTGCCTGCCAGGTGACTCAGTTAAGGCCTCATTCATTTTAATGCAATGAAGAACAGGATCTCTGTCATTGTGTTGCCTTCCAGTGTTATAAACTTAATGTAGTCCAAGCCTCTTCCTGAAATTCTCCTTTCCTTCTCATTCCTAGAGCTCCAGACAAGTCTTGTCTTTGACTCAGGTGCTTTTGCGGCCTGTTTTTAGCTTCGTCTAGAGTTGGCAGTTGATGATGACGTTTTGTATGTTTCACATTGCCATCTTTGTGGCTAGGAGAGAAACTGCATGTCAGGAACTTGAGAAACACTGCCTCACGTCCTGTCTCCTGTTTTCTATAATGTTGTGATCATTTCTACTTGTAAATCATTGATTGACTTATTGACTTGTGAACCCAGATAAGCACCATCTCACCATAGCCAGGGCTGAGAACATTGTCAGTTACTTGTGTAGCACAGTGAGTGTTAGAGGGCTGCTGTCAGTGGAGAGGGTCTTGCATAAAATGGGACACTAACAGGTTGTGTAACCTCCCCTTCTCCCCCAACCCAACCCATAACAGTAGGAGTGCTGACTGGGGGTATATTGTACTGCATGTCCCATCTGACACCACATCTCTGTTTCCTGTTAGGTGGTGGTAATCATTCTTAGGTGGTTCCAGGGTATTCTGCCATGTTGATGCAAGCCACTGTAAGGCTTGTTAGGGGGTCCATGCGCCAAACCTCCTGGGCACAGTGGGGGCAGAGGGAGCTGCGCCTGTGTCAACTTGCTCCTTTCACAACGATTCACAAGGACAAGCCACTTTCTGATAAAAGAAGGTTGGTGCTCTTTACCTTCTTTATTGCTCTGGGAGCAAAAGTCCTTCTTAGTTTCTTATCTGTAAAGCCTCTGGCTGAGTTTTGGACTTGTTGCCAAGTAAACAACCCTGCTACCTACTACCCAAACCAATAGTCCTTTCTCAGTTTCTCTTTAATAAATTCAAATTCTCACTCCATAAATTCTTGAGATGACATTTAGGTCTTATGCTAGAACAGTGCTGAGAACGAAACCCTTGTATGAATAAAGAGTTTGTAATACAGATTATTTTCCCTTCCCTATCTTTCTGGAATTTCTTTGCTTCTGAGATTAATTTGGTTTCTAGTCTTAGTTCTTATTCCTAGAACCTTTTTGGATAATCCTTTTTACTGATGTGATTTAAATGGCAAAAACTAGTTGAATGGTAAACAGGCTTATGTTAATGCTAGGAAGAACCAAATAGGCTTAGATGCTCCTGACTGAATGACAGAACAATAAATCTAGCACATTGTTCTGGAGGGGCAACTTCACAACTGATACAAAACAGATTATACCCAGAGACACTTAACTTTGGGCCCCTCAGAGTCAGTTTTCTTGCTTAAAAGATGGTCATTTCAAGTCTCCATTTTTTAAATTGATTTATTCTAAACTCATATATAATTAAGAATGTGCCCTGAAACCAAACAGTAGCAAGCATGACTAGGGATCATTTGCCATGGTTCATTATTACAGGATATTCATTTAACATTCGTGGTTTGGAAGAACAATGAGGGTATCCCTCTCTGCCCAAATCTGTTTGGTTTCTGAGTCTCAGGTAACAAGTATTAAAAGAGTTTGGATAGTGAGAGATTTGACCAGAAATTTAATCCACATCTATAAAATTTCTGTCCTTGAGTCAGGGTGTGAAGAGTTAAGATAGTGGGGGAATACCTAGAATAGTTCATATTTGCATGCTTAATTAAAGAATGCAGTTAGATAATAGGGATGGGGATCATCTCTTTGTGTATATTTCAATCCTCACAACATTTAGGGAAGAAGGTGTCTATTATTTGAAAGGAGTAACTTGAGTAATTGAGTAACTTGCTCAAGCACACCAAGTCAGGTTTTAGTCCTAGACAGTCTGGCTCCAAAGGTGGTGTATTATCCCCTACAGCATGCTGCTTTGTACACTATCTACCCAATTTGTTGTTGAAGTCCAGCTCCTCTGGGGAAAGTGAGGCCAATGCTGAGGGTCACTGTCAATGCACTGATCAATGCTGGGCGAGTGATTGTCAGAGGAGTGTCTCCCTGGACTTCCTCACCCCACCCCAAACTAATCCACTCCTTGTGGGAGGGGCGAGAGATGACAAAGCTAGGGCTTTCGCCTTATCACACATCAAATCTGATGCTCTCAGAACTTCATGTTCTCCAAAGGATACTAAACAACTCAGTCCCTGGCCTCAAGGAGATCCCAAGCCTAATTAGCCTGAGAAAATCTTGATTTTCTGTAAAACATTTTTTCCTATCCTAACTATAAACTAATATGTAGGGTTTTCTTTGTCCTTGTGTATCTTGATTTTAGACGGGACCTAATGCCAAGGACCTCCAACTGGGAAATAGAGACTGAGAAAGATCTTTCACATCTTTATTCTAAGTTTATTTTTTCCTCTGTCTACCTCATGTATAGAGTTTAGAAACTAAGAGAGAACCGTGGGGGTGTGGAACTGGACAAGTGTGTTTCCCCAGGTAGTTGATATTTTTGGTAATTGGTGACAGGGCAGAACGTAGGGGACTCTTCAGGCACCTGTTACATTGAACACTTTTCATCTTCCTGACAGTGAGCTAAAGAGACGCCTGAAAGCTGAGAAGAAAATAGCGGAGAAGGAGGCCAAGCAGAAGGAGCTCAGTGAGAAACAGCTGAGTCAGGCCGCCACCAATCACAGTGCTGACGATGGCGTGGCTGCGGAGGAGGAGAGCTTGGACCCAAATGTGAGTTCTTGGAACCACTGCCCTCCCTGAGCTCAGGGCAGCTTCTGATGAGACCTAGGGCAGATTCCCCAGGAAGAGACAGTAGGAGGGACCAGCAGGGGGGATAAACAGGGGCTGGGACAGGCACTGGGACTGATGAGGGGGGCCCACCACTCCATCTGGTTAAAAGCACAGGCCTTGCGCATCTTTCTTGTCTTTTCTTGCTTAACATTCGAGAGAATCCAGTACTTCCAAGTGGCTGATACTCCTTGGAGTTAGCTGGACCTTATGGCAACCCTGGAGAAAATCTCTCCCTACAGGTGGCCTGGGGGATTTATTGTAGCTGAGAGATTGGCAAACTGTGGCCCACAGGCCAAAGCCACCACCACCCCTCTCCTCCCTGGTTCTATAAGTAATACTGTGTTGAAACACAGCCATGCCCACTTGTTTACATGTCTTAAGGCTGCTTTCACACTACAACCTTGAGTAGTTGCATCAGAAATTATTTTTTCTGATATGAAAAAAATGTTTTTTAATACCTCCAGGCCCATGGGCGTGCCTTGGGGAAAAATCTGGTGTGTGACCAGGGATAGGAAAGGAGGAGGAGGAGAAGTGACTCACAGGCAGATGTGCCTCCAGAAGTGGTAACTAGCTCTACCTACACCAGTTAAACTTACTGTTTTAGTGAATCCCTGGCGGTCCAGTGGTTAAGTCTCTGAGCTTCCACTGCTGGGGACCGCCCTGCCGCTCCCCCCGCCCCCCGCCCCGAAAAAAAGAAACTTATTTAGACAGAAATGTGATTTTTCTTTTTATCACATCTTGCAAATTTTGGGATTCTAGTCTTTATTCCCAACTATATATCTGCCCACCCTGCATATTTAAGTGCAAATCTCACTCCATAGCCAATGCTTGATTCCAAGGCTGGGGAGAACTTGGTTAAAGAAACCTCACTGTATTGGGGCCCCTCTGAGGCAGGATACTGAACTCCGCTAGACCGGCCCCTGGTCTGACCGGGCTCAACTTCTCAGAAGCTCTTTTGTTTTCTTAACAGCAATACTTCAAAATCCGAAGCCAAGCAGTCCACCAGCTGAAGGTCAATGGGGAAGATCCATACCCACACAAGTTCCACGTGGACATCTCGCTCACTCACTTCATCCAAGAGTACAGTCACTTGCAGCCTGGGGACCACCTGACTGACATCACCTTAAAGGTGGCAGGTAGGAAGGTTCCCAGGCAGTTTGCTGGGCTCCCACAGCAGGCAGGCCTCTGCACTTGCACAGAGGAAGGTCTGGGGTGGTCTTGCTCTCAAGGAGCTTGTGTCTGAGACTGCATTCCTTGAGATGGTGCCAATATGTCTATTCACAGAAAGTAGAGCAGCTCTAAGTCATGAGGCCACATTCCAGTGGCGAGGCTGCAGAGGAAGGGGCATTCTTTGTGGGGGACCCCTGACCTGGTGCCGCTACTTGTTCATTGTCCCTTATGAGACTTTATTCCATCAGTGGGAACCATGGCCCTAATAAGCTCCTAACAACTCAGATCTGTGTCCCTAGACTGCTATACACTAGGCTATATTTCTAGAGCACCCTTATTTTGTGTAGGATCTTCTTCTTAATTCAAAAAATAATTAAATCTTGCCTTACATTTATACCCAAAAAAATATTTCTATATAAAACTACCAGTTGTAGAAAATTTGGAATGTTGAAACATTCAGAGAGGCAAAAAGAGAAAAGCTTAATTACCCGTAATCCCACCACCTAAAGAGAATCCCTGCCAATACTTAAATGCCCCCCAAATTTCATTTTCTTCACGTCCAGTGATTTTACTAAAATATGTCTTGATGTTAGTCTGGGTCAGTATACTCAGGTACACAGTGTGCACTATAATATATTGTCACCTCTTTATAGGAAATTTTTCTTGAACATAGTTTTTTTTTTTTTGTATTTCTTGCTTAGGTTTACTTTTGGGACTCCTTTTATCTATATGTTTTATCTTTGCTTTTTTTCATTATTCGTTTTTGTCACTTTTTCTCAAATTTCTTTTTATCTCTTTTTTTATACTTTGATTTTTCAATTTTATCCTCTTTTCCAGATTGTCTTAAGGCATTACGTGTTGTATTTATTCACTCTTATTTCCTTCTAATTTAGGCTTCATTTCTGAGATGGGTTTTTTACTTTATTTTCTAATTTTCTGCCATCTCGTTTGTTTTTCTAACTCTGATTTGTATTCTTTCATATTTTGTATCACATTCAAATGTCTTTCAGGTTGTGAAATAGACTTTTTTGCTTTTTCCTGAGCATGTCTTTCTCAAGTGCTTTCATTGTCTGTGGAGATGTTATTCTTGTTACTTCTGCTTCTAAATTTAATATTGGTGTTTGACCTTGCCTCTTTTTTTATTGATAGGCAAGAAATAGATTTATTAATATAAGATGCTTATAAGAGATACACACGAGCAGACAAGAGAGCTCTGCTGTGATGTTTTGTTTTTTTCTTTTAAATGTGAGAGGTTTTTTTTTTTCCTGAATAGTAAAAGGAAGCTCAGGGGACTTCCCTGGTGATGCAGTGACTAAGACTCTGCTCCCAACACAGGAGACCCAGTTTCAATCCCTAGTTGGATCCCACATGTTGGAACTAAAGACCCTGCATGCGGTAGCTAAAACCCGACAGAGCCAAATAAATAAATATTTTTTAAAAAGTGGAGGGGGGAGCTTGGTTCAGATAGCTTTTCTAGTTTCACTGAGGTCTCTCTTCAGTTTTTTTGTGTGTGAAGTGTTCAGAAATACAGCAACTTGCTTTCTGGGATTTGCAGTCTCTTCTTCCTTGCTTTTGCTGGACTCTCTGTTTTCTCAGTCTTGTTCAGTTTTGTGGGGCCTTGTCCTAGGAGAGATCCCTGGCCATTGAGTTTAGAGAGTTCTTGGGGGCCCCACTAAAGGGTTTCGGCCCCTAGGCCTTCTTGGTGCAGTCCTCCATACTCACTCGAATGGCAGTGAGCTGCAGTCCTTTACTTAGCCCTGCCACATTGTCCAGTGATACCTGTGGTTTTTAGGAAGACTTCCAGTTCTCAGACCTGTCAGAGACCCCATTGATTCCCATAGCTTTTTCCTGTATCGAAGTCTTGGGGTCCTTGGTGGTTTTTCCCTCTGCTTGTATTTGGGGATTCTTGGAATATCTTCCCACGTAATTTTGCTGTAAATTTTATCCATGGCTTTTTGCCCTTCCCTGTCTAGTGCTTTCTGTTTTTAATGTGGAGATTTACGAAGATCCAAAAACGACACTGCTGCATTTTAGGAAGATCCAAAAATGACATTCTGGGAATCCATTGAGCACCTTTAAAAACCAGATCTTCCTACACATCTTTCACTGGTTTGAATGGGAAGCCAACCTTGTCCTGAAGAAAAGGGCAGGGCTTAGGCCTCAGGCTACAATCAAAGTGCTCTAGTTTATGTTCTGCCTGGATGTAAAAAATGCAGAGGGCACTTTTTTGGCACTGATATCATGAAATAGCTTCTGTCAGTATTTTTGCTGTTCTTTCTCTAGGTAGGATCCATGCCAAAAGAGCTTCTGGAGGAAAGCTCATCTTCTATGACCTTCGAGGAGAGGGGGTCAAGTTGCAAGTCATGGCCAATTCCAGGTATATAGAAATATTCATTTACAGGCCTTTCTAGATTGGCCCAGAGCAACATGACAGAGAACAAAGGTCCATGTGGTCTTCTTTACTTGTTGGAAGTAAAAGTTAAAGGGAATGGTGTAGGGTTGGGAAAATAAAATGAGATTGACACCTGTTCTTGGGTTGTGTGACAAACATTTGACCTTGAATCTAGGAGTCTTCTTAGCTTCACAGTAACAGTTTAGCAAGGGTTCTAAAGTACACCAGAGGTCAGTTTTAATTTGGGATATTGTGTACTGAGTTAAATTTTCTATTCATTCAGGAATTACAAATCCGAGGAAGAATTTATTCGTATTAACAACAAACTGCGCCGGGGAGACATCATTGGAGTCCAGGGCAATCCTGGGAAAACCAAGAAGGGCGAGCTAAGCATCATCCCCTATGAAATCACACTGCTGTCTCCTTGCCTGCACATGTTGCCTCACCTTCACTTCGGCCTCAAAGACAAGGTGAATTCTTGTGGCCTCCTGGTTCTGGTGTACCATACCGTTGAATGGAGTGCATCAGTGTTTCCTCTCTGTTCCTCCTCATTTAGGAAACACGGTATCGGCAGAGATATTTGGACTTGATCCTGAATGACTTTGTGAGGCAGAAATTCATCATCCGCTCCAAGATCATCACGTATATAAGAAGTTTCTTGGATGAACTGGGATTCCTAGAGGTGATGGAGAGTTCTTACCTGACATGAGCTGCTTTGCAGTGCCTGCCTCTTGCTCTTCCTTCCCTTCCCTTCCCCACAGACACATCCTGTGTCAGTATGCTTCATGCTCAATGAAAAGTCCTCTTTCTTGCCACTGTCTTGGTTCCACCTTACTTATTTAGTGCCCTGATTTGGAAGGTAGGACAGGACTGCTAAGAAAATAATACGTAGAGGGCCAGTCACATGCTAATGATGCCATGTTCAATATGTTGCCAACTCGTTTTGCTTTTTTGTAGAATTAAAAGTATTTTTCTTAATTTTTATTCAACTTCTTTAAACTGAAAGATGTTGTTTAGGAAGAATTTTAGAACAAAAAAATTTCAATATTTTCTAATTGTATGAGAAACATGAGTACATGTTACCATAAAACAAATTCAGACAATAAAGAAGTAAGTAGAAGCAAAACTGAAAGTCCCCTTTCATTTTTTCCCAACTAATTACCCTCTCCAAACGTGCATTTGAATATGTATCCTTCCTTGCCATTTACTGTGTATATTTATATGCATACTGATGCACGTTGCAGATGGGGTACCTGTGTAAATGCTTTAGAAGGGTTTTACTCTTTGTTTTAAAACATAAACGAAGTCATATTGTATATATTATAATGGACCTCTCCACACCCAACACATTCTAGGACCCTTTGCATATCCATATGTGTGTGTGGGTTCCTTTTTGATACTTTGTATTATTTCCTCTGTTGATATCTTAATGTTTCTGATTGTCTCTGATAATATATTAGTGAACATCTTTGTGCACATGTACACGTGTTTCTGTATGGTGGATTTATGTCAAAGGATATCAGCTGTTACACTTTTAATAAATACTGCAAATTGAACTCAAGAAAGGGCATACCCATTTAGAGTCCCACTGACAGCTTGTGAAAGTTTATGATGCTGTGTTAATGATGTTTGGTATTAATAGAAAGAGACACCATTCTAGAGAATCAAGCTAGCTCTACTTTTTTGTCAAACACCTGCACATTACTATTGAACTTATCTTTTACTTGGGATATAATAGACTATCACAGTCAAAGCATGAGCGATCCCCTCAACTAGAGGAGCTCTGTGTGTGAACTAAACGTTTTTCCCTCTCTTAGATTGAAACTCCCATGATGAACATCATCCCAGGGGGAGCTGTGGCCAAGCCTTTTATCACCTACCACAATGAACTGGACATGAATTTATATATGAGAATTGCTCCGGAACTCTACCATAAGGTAATCAATAAAAGATGCCCTGTGTCCTTAGAGAAGCAGAAGGCTGAAAGACATTGGCTAGACAGGTGCAGTCAGAAATAAGAGGAACAGTGAGGGTAGAACAACAAAAGTGTTCTAAGTGTTAGGTTTGTGAGTGTTACATTTCTGGAATTTATCTATAGGGTCAGTAGAGCCTTCTCTAGGGCCAAGGGAGTGTCTTTCCTAGATGGACACATCTTGCTAACCTACTCTGTTTCCCATAATGCTTTTTAATATAATTCTTATATTAAAGCTGATTTTAGTCCTTTGTTGAAGAATGAGTTGAATTTCTGCTTGAAAGTTGGAAATACCCTCAAATCACCAGAATAAACATCAAAGACTATGTCATTAATTGCAAACAACAAAAAGTGTTATAGTGTTTATAAGTAAAAGAACAGTGTATCCAAATACACAAGGACGCTCACAGTTTCCAGGAGGATCAGAGAATCGGGCTTGGAGACCACACAATTAGGAATGGTTCTGAGTCATATCAAAGGGCTGTCCTCGTGAAGAACCCAGTATCTTCCATTTGGGAACTCACCACAGCTCATAAGCATGGCGTGAGGCACACGTCGTTGCCATTAGGACCTCTACAGTTACTACCTTTATAAGCCAGATACCTCTGGCCCCCTTCACCAGAGGAGATTCTGTACTATATCTGCATCCTCTTTGCACGTGGAAGTCTCACAGATGGGTCTGACTGGGGAGCTTGGGTCATGTGCCTGCACCCTGACCCCCAAGAGGCTTCTTGTAGAAGCTCACACAAGATGGGGGACACCCCAGACAAAGGAAGAGTGAGTATTCAGTGTTCCTGGGCAGCCAGAGTGAATTATAATTATCCTCAAAGACCTGAAGAGAGTAGGGCACTCAGCACTTGGGTAGAGACCTGAAAGCATGGCTTGAGCTGTGAAAACCAAGTTACAGCTCTTGTAGAGAGAAACTTTGCCCGGCCAAACAAGATTAGCTGCTGTGACCACGACCATGGCCATGTGTTATTAGATGCTGGTGGTTGGTGGCTTCGACCGGGTGTATGAAATTGGACGCCAGTTCCGGAATGAAGGAATTGATTTGACTCACAATCCTGAGTTCACCACCTGTGAATTCTACATGGCCTATGCCGACTATCATGATCTCATGGAAATCACAGAGAAGATGATTGCAGGTGACCCCCTCCTGCTCCCTTTGTCTTTCCCACGTGTCTGGAGGACTGGTGTGCTGCCTTCAATGGGACTTCCTGTTGGTCCTCTTTAAATGACACATTTCTTTCCCAGGGATGGTGAAACACATTACAGGCAGTTACAAGGTCACCTACCATCCAGATGGCCCAGAAGGCCAAGCCTATGAGATTGACTTCACCCCGCCCTTCCGGAAAATCAGCATGGTAGAAGAGCTTGAGAAAGCCCTGGGCATGAAACTGCCAGAAACGAACCTTTTCGAAACTGAAGGTAAAGTGATGCACTCCTCCAGTTGTAGGGCCTTCCTTCCTGTTCAGCTCTGAATTAGATTATGTCAGGAGTACAGTTCCCCATGCAATTCTTCTTATATTGGGGTGGTATTGTGATGGTGTGATGTCTTCTGTCCCAACTTGTATGTTTGTATTACAGAAACTCGCAGAATCCTTGATGATATCTGTGTGGCAAAAGATGTCGAGTGTCCTCCACCCCGGACCACCGCCAGGCTCCTTGATAAGGTGAGAGGCCGGGCACTGGTCGTAGATGCCCGCACCCACTGGTAATGCCCCCTGCTCCCTGTGAAGGGGAGCTCCGCCGTAGAGCATTAACTTCCCCAGCTTCACAGGAAAGCTCTAAAGAGAGAAATGAGAGAACAAGTTTTAAGTTCCTGCTTACTAAGCTCTCTGCCAAATAGTTACATTTGTTACCTTAGTTCATCCTTACCAACCTTTCAGCAGCTTAAGATAAACTTCTGTAGCATCAGGTGTGGAGAGGAGTGGAGTCCTCTGCCACCAGGACTGAGCCCATCAAAATGGCATTTAGAAGGGCTCTAGCTGTGCTCTGATTTCTCCTTCAGCTTGTCGGGGAGTTCCTGGAGGTGGCGTGCATCAATCCTACCTTCATCTGTGATCACCCACAGATAATGAGCCCTCTGGCCAAATGGTAAGACAGAGTGCGGTGTCTCAGTTACCTGTTGCTGCATGATAACCTCAGAACTTAGCGACATAAAGCAGTTTATTCTCAAGAGTGTGTGGGCTCACAGGGCTGTCTTTCTGCCCTATGTGGTGTTGGTGAGGGTAACTCAAGTGACTTTTTTCACCTGGGAACTCGGTCAGCATGCCTTGCATCCCCCCGCGGGGGATTCTCCTACTCCAGAGCCTCTTCTCTGGCAGTGGAGCGAGGGGTCCAAGTGGAATCATTCTGAAAGAATAAATCCTGGTGTGCACACACACACCAAACCTCCGCCGATGTCCCACCAGCCAGAGCAAGTCAGCCAGGCAGCCCGGAGTCAGCGTGGCAGGGCGTGAATACGGCAGGTTTGGTTTGGGGTCCCAGTCTACTGCATAGGTCTCTTGTAAGATGATTCAAGCTTCCTTGTCTCTGACCGTCCCCAGTATTGTAGTAAATGATTCAGTGCTGAGGATGCATTAAGGCTTCAGGTCACAGTCAGTAACAGTTTTGAGTCAACCAGGTTTCAGGAGTTCTTGTGCTTGTACCACATGTTCTGTTTATTCACCCTCCCCGGTGGTCTCCTCCCCAGGCACCGCTCTAAAAAGGGTCTGACTGAGCGCTTTGAGCTGTTTGTCATGAAGAAGGAAATATGCAATGCCTACACTGAGCTGAACGACCCTGTGCGACAGCGGGAGCTCTTTGAAGAACAGGCCAAGGTAAGGAGGGAGCGCGAGCCTGCTCACCAGAAGACACCTGCCTTCACCCTGGTCTGTGTCTGGCCTGCAACTCCTGCTGACCGGAACAGAAATGAAGGCTGAGAGCCACAGGCCTCACAGGCGGAAGTCACATTTCAAGATGGAGAACTTGACCAGTTTTGGCCCTAGAATTTCTATATAAATGGAGCTCAGGTGTGATATCTGTGAGGGGCGTGTGACACTCGTGTTGACGAGGACGTTACCTTTTCTTAGATGGTATGTTTATTGAGGTGGCCTGGGGATGGGAAGACAAAGCAGCCACGGGCCGCCCGCACGAGCGCTTGCCACTGATGGGTGGTTCAGGAAGTGGGAGGGACACTGTGGGAATCATCAGTCTCTGAAAATCAACTGCACTGGACTCGCAGAGCCCCAGGCAGGGGAGGGATTTCCACTTGACAGAGAAGCTCGCATATGTTCTGGGGTAGGGTTCATCAGTCCTGACTTTCAGGTCTTCAAAAGAAATGGCTCCATGCTGGAGTTCCTGGGAAGCGTTTCCAGCAAGTGCTAGGTGTCCAGAGCAGTGCTGGGATGGAAATGCCTCTGACGGTTTTCACATGCTCACTCAGACGCCAGAGCGCGCAGCCTGGAAGAGTGTCACTGTGTGTGTGGCTCTGTCCTCTAGGCCAAGGCCGCTGGCGACGACGAGGCCATGTTCATAGATGAAACCTTCTGCACTGCCCTGGAGTACGGGCTGCCCCCCACGGGCGGCTGGGGCATGGGCATCGACCGCGTCGCGATGTTTCTCACAGACTCCAATAACATCAAGGTATGCAGCAGCCCTGAAGGAGCACCAGGAAAGGGCGCTGGGCTGGGAGGAGGGGCAGGCGGAGAGGTTACCTGTGACTTCACAAGAGCACAGTCAGGGCATCTGATTGCACAGAATTTGGGGGTTTCTACCCAAGGCAGAAGAAATACCAATTGTTTGCATTTCTTAAGGATCCAAGGAACATACTGAGCCATCTACATGCATTACCTCATTTAACTTAAGTCAACCTGTAACCTGTAGAAACTATTGTTATCCCCATATTTACAGATGAAATCATTTGGAGAGAATCTCTCTGTTTATTCTTTCTTTTGATATCGTGATCTAGGCAGTGCTGTGCATTTTAATATTTATTTATTTGGCTCTGGGTCTTAGTTGCAGCATGCGAGGTCTTTTAGTTGTGCATTTCTTCTTTTCCATTGTTTGTAACTAAGACGGACTAAATTGAAATGAAACAACACAGATCTCCGGGTTTTGGTGATAACAGTAACCAGGAGGGGGAAAGGAGTGGGTGGATGGGTAGGAAAAAGTGCTTCTTAGCTTCAGAATCCATTCTCTGTCCTGTAGGAAGTGCTTCTGTTTCCTGCCATGAAACCTGAAGACAAGAAGGAGAATGTAGCCACCACGGATGGCCCGGAAAGCACAGCACCCGGCACTTCTGTCTAGAAAACAGTAATGACGAGTCACCTGACAGCTGATTGCATTTCTGTAACCAGGGACTGTGAGGGAATTCCTGTGTGTGTCGCTGTCTGTTTGACTATCACATTTCACTTCAGCCGCCAAAAGCGAGAAGAGGAATCAAGAATTCCTTTTTACTCCTTGTTACCAAATAAACCATTTGTCTCTACTCTTGTCTCATCGCTCTTTACTTTTGAAATGTCATCTTATTTCCCAGACAACTGACCTAATGAATGTTTAGGATTATACCACTTTACTCATTCAACAAATTTCTCTAGGTGACATCGAAGTAGAGATCTAGAAACAGAGATCTGAGTGGAAAAGCATAGTCCAGACCAGAGGGCTGCATTTTTGAGGAACTCCAGAGGGGTCTGGTATGCCCAGTAAGGAGCAAGTAAAGCTCAGTGAGGGGCCAAACCGTGCAGGCACCTGTAAGCCATGCAGAGAAGTATGTGTTTTATCATGGCGAGATGAGAAGCCATTGGACAGTTATGAGCAGTGTTTTTCAAAGACTGTTCTAGTTAGTATGTGGATGGCAAGAGTGAAAGAGAGTCAACTTTGCATTTGCAGGCTGAGGAGACATGATGGCTTAGTTTTGGATGGTCATTTTACAAAATGACGGTGATGGTTATGAGTCACTGGAGTTTGCTTGTGTTCCTGAGGTCAGAATCTGTTGGCAAAGTGAGCTGTGAGAAGAGGAATCAGATAATTTCAAGGTTTTAGGCCTAACCACCTGGAAAGCAGAGTTGTCATTGACTTGAGATGGGAAAAATTTGAAGGGCAGGTTTGAGAAGGAAGGTTGAGTGTGGTTTTGGACATATTAAACATGTTTGTTAGATGTTGGGTGAAAAGAGTGAGTAGGATGTTGAATAGTGAATCTGGTATGTTCATATTTTCCAATTCAGTGAAAAAGAACTGGAGCTGGGCAGAAAAATGTAAAAAAAGTCCAAGATTAACACAGCAATCCAAGAGGAAGACAACAGCAGTTTGTCCAAAGGACTAGGGTTTTGCCATAAAAGTAGAACTGGGTGAATTCAAGAGATCAACAGGACTTGGTAACAGATAATATATTGGATTATAATACGGGGGTGAAGGGAACGAAAATGGCAAGGTGATTCACTTCTCAATTTATGCAACTAGATGAACGGCAGTACTAATCCTTGAGATATACCTGGAAGATGATTACCCCACGAGAAATCTTTTAAAAAACAGAAGAAAGAGTCACAGATAAAACATGTTAAGAGAGAGGAACATGATACTTACCTTTGGAGGAGTAAGGAATTTACCCTTCCTCTGATCTAGAAAGAAAGATGGGGGTCAATTAAGCTGCACTTCTCTAGCTTTGGAGGGATAATATGAAAAGTAAGTTCTCTCTCATCTTTAGGAATTGAGGTATACAACTGCCAAATGGTACAGACTCCTGAACTACAATCTGAAGGTTTTAGACCTGAACTGTTAATAAATAAGCCAAGAGCCACATGTGGCTAATGCACATTTGAAATGTGGCTGATGAGAACTGAGACGTACTCTGAGTGTAATATACAAACCAGACTTCTGATACTTAGTATAGAAAAAATATAAAATACCTCAATATCTTTTTTAAAAAATTGATTACACGTTGAAATATGTTGTATATGTTAGGTTAAATAAAACATGGTTTAAGTTCATCTTTTGAGTTTTTAAAATGTAGACATTTTTTAGTTACATATCTGGCTCGAATTATATTTCTACTGGATAGCAGTGTTTTAGACAAAAATTTACCCTAGTGTTCCAAGATACATCATTCTATTCTTGGAATCTATTCTCTCGCACACCATCAGCTTCCCGAGCCCCTTTGACTGATACGCACAGCGCCGGAAGTCGGATCTGACCCTCCCACCTGGCTCCGCCCCCTAAGCGACTACAAAGGCCAGCGTGCAGTGTATGTCGCCTCTTAGTGACGTTACGTCCGCGGAGCCGCACACGCTTCGTCAGCTCCTTTCGACGGCGTGCGTCGTAGAGGCGGGAGGGGAGGGTCTCTGAGAGGGTGGGGTCGCGGAGCCGAGGGCGCGCGACTGAGCGTGGTCTTCGGGGCTTCTGTGTCAGGTTCCAGTGTCTGACTTTTCCGAGCTCCGTTTGTGTGGGGAGAGGACGTGAGAACACTACCTCTCCCACCACGCGTGGGGCGGTAAAAGACGGCTCCTTTAATGGAAATACCGCCCTCCCGGCGCGGAGAGCCCCCGCTGCGGGCGAGCGCGGGACGCGTGGCCGTGCTGCAGCGTCCTACAAAACCCAAGAGGGGAGGCACCGACCTAGTCTCGGCTGCAGGGGCCCGGAGTCTCCTGTTGACTGAACACATTGGCCCTACCCGGACCTCTTGAGGGTGTTGAGCCGGGGGCTGAGGGAAGTAGGCTTCCCTTCCAACCCTTCGAAAAGGGCGTCTCGCCCCTGGCCCTAACTTTCTTTGAAAAGGAAGTGGGCTCTTCAGCTTTTTGCAACTGTTAAAACATGCGATCTTATGGGCAAAGAACTAACAACTGATCTTTTGTTTCATATAAAAAATTATTCACGTTCTAGGAGAGAGTGGATTTGAATTTTAGTGGACTCAGTGTAGCAAAACTTTTATTCAGCTACTGGGCGTGCTTATCCCGACAGCTCCGAGAATGTGACGATACAGTTCTGGGCTGCTGCTTCATAAGAGAGCGCTTCTTCTGGCAAGTTCTGTCTTCCTTGGCTATTATGGCTTGTGTACCTATGATTTAATTTCAGGTGGGTACCAGAGTATCTGCCTTCACAAAGTATACTGCCTTCTGATGCTCCCCGCCCCCTCGTAGTGAGAGGGAAATCTCTTCCAAATGGAGGATTCAAGGCTTACCCATGCTTTTCTTTTGCTCCAAGAGATAGAGGATTTATACTGCGAGACCTCCCTGGCGGTCTAGAGGTTAGGATCCGCTTTTTTTCCTGCAATGGTCCGGTTTCAATCCCTACTTAGGGAACTTGTGGTTGTGGTTTAGTAACTTAAGTCGTGTCCGAATCCTGCGACCCCATTAACTGTGGATCTTCAGGCTCCTCTGTCCGTGGGATTTTCCAAGCAAGAATACTGGAGTCGGTTTGAGCTAAGACCCCGCAAACCAGCCTGTGGGGCAAAGAAAAAAGAAACTTACGCTTGTTCTCTGACTTATACATCACAATTTATGTCAGTTCCAGCCAGATTCTTAATTTAAATCACTATGATCGGATGTACTATGATCATTTATTGAAATAACAACCCACACATCAGGGCAGTTAAATGATAAACTGAAGCATATTAGAATTTTTAAAAGTTTGATCAAAAACCAATTCCAATCGGGCAGCACCAAAGCAGAAGTAGTTAGGAGCCCTCTGCAGCAGGAGGCAGGGTAGACTGTTGTAGAAAAAGTGCAGAAACAAAAGAAGAAATCATTTGATTGGCTGCAGCTGGAAGCCTAGCTGAGGGCTGTTGGTTATTTGTCCTTAGCAGTTTTGATATTATAACCTTAAGGCATTTACACATTTAGATCTTGGTTTGCTTAAATAGGCCAACGCAGCATTAGAGGTTCATCAATCTAATCGTCTCCTTGTTTTATTAACTTAACAGTGCAAACAGCTTATTGTGGAAAAATCAGTTGTCTGCTATATGCCTTGAGGCTTAGTGGAGCCTTTTTTTCTGTTTGGTGACACATTTGGCTTTGCCCATCACCTTATGATCTTATTTTTTCCTAAGAAGCTTTTCATACATTTCAGTGACCAAATGAGGTCACTGAGTGAGCATTAATAGAGTCAACAATGAGAAGAGTGTCAAGGGAAGTATTCTAGGCCTCTTTTAGGTCTGTTTCATGGTCTCTTATTCATGGCTTTACGTATCCATCACAGATCCACTATCTGCCAAGGAGCTCAAGGCAAATGAATAAGGAAATTCAAATGTTCTTATTTGTAGTATCAATCTCAATTGATGTAATTATGCTCAACACTGTGCCAACTTTTTCTAAGTATTATTTAAGCCTCACAGCAACTCCAGTGGGTTAAATACTATCGTCTCTTTTATCAGATGACACAGAAAGGTTAAGTAATCTACCCTGTATCTCACAGTTAATTTGTAGCAAAGCCAGGATTAGAATCCAGAAAGGGTAACTCCAAAGCCCTCATTCTGAGAAGCAGAACTGCTGTCTCACTTGAGTGGTGAGAAACACTGGGCTCTGTCACTGTCCTCTGCATCATAAAATATTGAGGAAGAGATTAAAATGTTGCTTTCCTGATGGGGGCGGAGGTTTACTAGAGAGGATAAAGAACCTCTCTGCTGTGAGGAAAAGAAAAGTAAAATGTCTGGGAAAAAAAGAAAAGAAAACCTTTATCCCCAGAAAGATGAAGGTTGTCTGGTGTGGGTCTGTCTGAAGCAAGCTGAGGTCTGCAGCCCTTTACGTGCTGTTTCCAAATGAAAAGTGGAATACCGACGATCTTTCCTCATATGCTTTCATTTTGAGTATTGGGCTCGGATTCATTAGAAACATGTCATATATCCAACATTAGGGAAAAAAACAGCTTGAAGAAGTAATGTATCTTCGGGGGTTGTGAGATTTGAGGCTGTTGACCTTTCATTAATGATGAAAGCAGAGGGGTAGTCAGAGAAGATGATACACAGAGTTACAAATGGGGAAGCCTCACTAGGAACATGAAGGGGCTACATGTGAACGCCTGCTGCAGCGGGGTGTGGGTTGTAGCATCTTGCCTTGGCTCTCCTTTCTGTCCTGACAGGTGTGGATTTTGATCAGGGCCTGAGCACCATGTGGACCGCGGATGAGATTGCCCGGCTGTGTTACGAGCACTATGGGAGCAGGCTGCCCAAGCAAGGGAAGCCTGAGCCCAACCGCGAGTGGACGTTGCTCGCAGCCGTGGTGAAGATACAACCCACAGCTGACCAGGCCTGCGACCGCTCTGACGGACCAGTGCAAGGTGAGACCTTTTCTCCCTGAAACACTCTCTCCCAGTAAGAGACACAGGGCTAACCAGGGATGGTGGTGGTTGGGTATGATCCGAGATGCTGGGCACGTTCTGCTGCTGCTGGCCGGGTGCTGCGGGACCTCTGGTGGCGGGAGATGGCTGTGCAGAAACCACAGTCCTCAGCTGAGGCAGCCTGTGAGGGAGCCCTCTGGATGAATGTGCGGGGAGGGTATTAAACTTGCCGACCATTCAGATTCTGAGAATTCATTTTATGATTTGCTTTTTTTTCCCCCTCAGTGACAAAGGAAGTTGTCTCAATGGGAACAGGAACCAAATGCATAGGCCAGTCCAAAATGAGGAAGAGCGGTAAGCCTGGGTGGGGTCTCAACAGGGGCTGTTAGGGAGTTTTAGAAAACTGGTGTCGGTGTCACCTGTTTCTCTTCCCGGCAGAGCAAAGGGGCCTTATTTGCAGAGCACAGGGGCGTGTCACTAGGTGGCTGACCTTTCACTTCCTGCTGACTGTCGCTCCAGTTGGAAGGACAGAACTCATTTAAAGAATGGAAATGAGTTTCAGAAGCAAAGGCTGCCAGGAACATCTTTCTGAGTGGATTGAAAGTTGGCCAGTTACTTTCCTGCTCAAACCAAAAGGTCCCTGAGTTTAGCTTTCCATAGTACATCTGAAGCTCCAGAAAGCAATTGTGAATCAAATGGAGATTTTGGCACAAAAAAGAGTAAGAAAATCCCTTAGAGGTCTGGCATCTTCACTTTCTAGATGCCAGTTAACAGATTCCTCCTCCAGTTTCCTTCCCTCATCTCCTGGTTTTCCCTGGGGTATGAGGTCGCTGTTCCAGGACCACTATTGATTGAATGCAACGGAATTGTATCACCATGGGCACAAGTATGGCACCAGGGTACAAAAGATCTGGACCTCTGTCCTCCTGATAAAGATCTCCCTATAAATCAGAAGTTCTCAGATAGGGGAGATTTGCCCTCCAGGAGACATTTGGCAATGTCTGGAGACATTTTTGACTGTCAAAACTGGGAGAAGGGGAATATGCTAGTGGTCTCTAGTGAATAGAGTCCAGGAATGCTGCCAAACATCCTGCAGTGTACAGGACAGACACCCCACACACACACACACACACACAGCATTTTCCAACCCGAGATTTCAGCAGTTGAGGAAACCCTGCTGTAAATGCTGTGCCAGTAATGATTGTGCTGCTTTCTGGCAAAGCCCTCCAGGAGTTATGTGACCCGTCTGGGTACTGGGGAAAACTGCTGTGTTCTGCTTTCAGGAATCAGGTTCCACATGTTTTCACTAGTGTCTTATCTTTGCCACAGGTGACATCCTCAATGATAGCCATGCTGAGGTCATAGCCAGAAGGAGCTTCCAAAGGTAAAGCCACATCGCCAGAGAGCTTGATCTAGCATGGGTGGGAGTCCCAGAATTTGCATTTCTAATAAGCCCCCAGTTCAGTTCAGTTCAGTCGCTAAGTTGTGTCCGACTCTTTGCGACCCCATGAAGCGCAGCACACCAGGCCTCCCTGTCCATCACCAATGCCTGGAGTTTACTCAAACTCATGCCCATCGAGTCGGTGATGCCATCCAGCCATCTCATCCTCTGTCGTCCCCTTCTCTTCCTGCCTCCAATCCCTCCCAGCATCAGGCTCTTTTCCAGTGAGTCAGCTCTTCGCATGAGGTGGCCAAAGTATTGGAGTTTCAGCTTCAGCATCAGTCCTTCCAATGAACACCCAGGACTGATCTCCTTTAGGATGGACTGGTTGGATCTCCTTGCAGTCCAAGGGACTCTCAAGAGTCTTCTCCAACACCACAGTTCAGAAGCATCAATTTTTCGGCACTCAGCCTTCTTCACAGTCCAACTCTCACATCCATACATGACCACTGGAAAACCATAGCCTTGACCAGATGGACCTTTGTTGGCAAAGTAATGTCTCTGCTTTTTAATATGCTGTCTAGGTTAGTCATAACTTTCCTTCCAAGGAGTGAGCATCTTTTAATTTCATGGCTGCAGTCACCATCTGCAGTGATTTTGGAGCCCAAAAAAATAAAGTCTGACACTGTTTCCACTGTCTCCCCATCTATTTCCCATGAGGTGATGGGACCAGATGCCATGATCTTAGTTTTCTGAATGTTAAGCTTTAAGCCAACCTTTTCACTCTCCTCTTTCACTTTCATCAAGAGGCTTTTTAGTTCCTCTTCACTTTCTGCCATAAGGGCCCCAGGTAATACTAATTATGTCAGCCTCTGAACTGTACTTAAAATACAGTTGGTCTGGTCTAGACAGGGGTTCTTATGCTTGATTGTGCTTCCGAATCACCTGGAGGGTTTGTTTAAACCTCAGATAGCTGGGCCCATCCCTAGGGGTTCTGATTCAGCAGATCCAGGTGGAGCTTGAAAAGTTGCGTTTCCATTTTTTTTTAATGTTTATTTATTTGCCATCTCGGGTCTTGGCTGCGGCCCGGGCATCTGTGTTGTGTCCTGCAGGATCTTTCCCACGTGGCGCGTGGACTCCAGCTGCAGCACATGGGCTCCAGTAGTTGCACCCTGGGGGCTTAGTTGCTCCACAGCACATGGGATCTTAGTTCCCCGACTAGGGATCAAACCCTAGTCCCTTGCATTGCGAGGCGGACTCTTAACCACTGGATCACCAGAGAAGTCCCAGAAGGTGCATTTCTAATAAATTCCAGCTGGTGCTGCTGGCTCCTGGACCCCATTTTGAGAATCACTAGATCCTTCTCATAATTCCAGGTTGCTATCAGTTTCATTGGTCTCCAGTATCTCTTTCCTTCTTAGTAATCACCCAACCAGAATCTCTCCCTTGACCACAGAGATGGGTTGTTTGCTGTGGTAACCCCACTCCCTCCACGTCCCATTAGGTACCTGCTCCATCAGCTCCACTTGGCAGCTGCCCTGAAGGAGGATAGCATCTTTCTCCCGGGATCTCAGAGAGGACTGTGGAAACTCAGACCAGACCTCCTGTTTGTGTTTTTCTCCAGCCATACACCCTGTAAGTATATTCAAGCCTCTGGATTCATGTTACATTCATCTTTGCTTCCTTATTGTTGTCTTATCCGTGTGTATGTTTCTCAAAAAAAAAAAAACTATTTAGCGAACATGTGGTTACAGCCAGTGACAGTGCTTCTCCACCAAGGAAAGTGGAGGGAGTGTCACCCTACTATTATTCAGTTCTCAGTTCCCAGTCAGGGTCAGGAAGCTTAAAGGTCCAAAACCAGCAATAGGGCTTAGAAATCCAAAGCCCTGAGTTCTGTGGTGATTTATCCTGACACTCATTTCATTCATTCATTAAACACATCAGTTCAGTCGCTTAGTCATGTCCAACCCTTGTGACCCCATGGACTGCAGCACGCCAGGCCTCCCTGTCCATCACCAACTCCCAGAGTTTACTCAAACTCATGTCCATCGAGTCAGTTATGCCATCCAACCTTCTCATCCTCTATCGTCCCCTTCTCCTCCTGCCTTCAATCTTTCCCAGCATCAGGGTCTTTTCCAGTGAGTCAGTTCTTCTCATCAGGTGTCCAAAGTATTAGAGTTTCAGCTTCAGCACCAGTACTTCCAATGAATATCCAGGATTGACTTCCTTTGCAATTGACTGGTTGGATCTCCTTGCAGTCCAAGGGACTCTAAAGAGCCTTCTCCAACAAACACCACAGTTGAAAAGCATCAATTCTGTGGCAGTCAGCTTTCTTTATAGTCCACCTCTCACATCCATACATGACTACTGGAAAAACCATAGCTTTGACTGGCCAGACCTTTGTTAGCAAAGTAATGTCTCTGCTTTTTAATATGCTGTCTATGTTGGCCATACTTTTCTTCCAAGGAGCAAGCATCTTTTAATTTCATGGCTGTAGTCACCATCTGCAATGATTTTGGAGCCCAGAAAAATAAAGTCTCTGTTTCCATTGTTTATCCATCTATTTGCCATCAGATGATGGGACCAGATGCCACGATCTTAGTTTTCTGAATGTTGAGTTTTAAGCCAACTTTTTCACTCTCCTCTTTCATTTTCATCAAGAGGCTCTTTAGTTCTTCTTCGCTTTCTGCCATAAGGGTGGTGTCATCTGTGTATCTGAGGTTATTGATATTTCTGCCTACAATCTTGATTCCAAGTTGTGCTTCATCCAGCCTAGTGTTTCTCCTGATGTACTCTGCATTCAAGTTAAATAAGCAGAGTGACAATATACAGCCTTGACGTACTCCTTTCCCAATTTGGAACCAGTCTGTTTTTCCATATCCAGTTCTAACTGTTGCTTCTTGACCTGCATACAGATTTCTTAGGAGGCAGGTCAGGTGGTCTGGTATTCCCATCTTTTGAAGAATTTTCCACAGTTTGTTGTGATCCACACACTCAAAGGCTTTGGCATAGTCAATAAAGCAGATGTTTTTCTGGAACTCTCTTGCTTTTTCGATGATCCAACGGGTGTTGGCAATTTGATCTCTGGTTCCTCTGCCTTTTCTAAATCCAACTTGAACATCTGGAAGTTCACGGTTCACATACTGTTGAAGCCTGGCATGAAAGATTTTGAACATTACTTTGCTAGCGTGTGAGATGAGTGCAATTGTGCGGTAGTTTGAGCATTCTTTGGCATTGCCTTTCTCTGGGATTAGAATGAAAACTGACCTTTTCCAGTCCTGTGGCCACTGCTGCATTTTCCAAATTTGCTGACATAGTGAGTGCAGCACTTTAACAGCATCATCTTTTAGGATTTGAAATAGCTCAACTGGAATTCCATCACCTCCACTAGCTTTGTTCGTAGTGATGCTTCCTAAGGCCCACTTGACCTCACACTCCAGGATGTCTGGCTCTAGGTGAGTTATCACACCATCGTGGTTATCTGCATCATGAAGATCTTTTTTGTGCAGTTCTTCTATGTATTCTTGCCACCTCTTCATTAAACACATATTTTGTACTATTTGTCAAGCAAGTGTGACATCAGTTATGTAGCAGTGAATAAGACTAGTCCCTCACTTAACCTTTCATTTTTCATGAGATATAGACAGTCATGGTGAGTTAAGGTATATTTTGATGAATTTAAGGGGATTTCGGGTGCTGTAGTTGCATTAGGCAGGAAGACCAGACCTGGCCAGTGGGGTCATTTCTATCCTTTGTTTTTCTGTCTTGAAAATTGAGAATAATTTCTACCCTTGTAGACAACTCAGGGATGATAGTAAAATTTCCCCACCCTCAAAATTTTGAAATAAGGATGTAAGATTGTCCCATGAGTATTAAACTTTAAAATTAACACATGCTATTAGAGCAGATAGGTAATCACTCTTTAGCGACAGTAACTAAAGATCATAATTCAAATAAAAAATATAATATAGCTTTATGAGAGAACATAAAATGACATACAGAGGGAGGCAGGGCTCATCCATACTCTATTCTTAGCAATGCCTTTGGACCAAGGCACCCAAGGACCAAAGGATGTTTCTTAACTCAGTGTTTCTCAAGCTGTAATATATATAACGTGCACCCCAAGATCTTGTTAAACTGAACATGCAAATAGAGCAGCTCTGGATGGATCTGGAGGCCTGCGTTGCTAACCAGCTCCCTGGCGATGCCAGTAGTACTGACCTGTGGATCACACTTTGAGCAGCCAGGGCCTGGGAGGTCCCAGTAGCAGGTGTAGCATTCTTGTGGAGAGATACATCTGGGGATCACAGCGGGCCTGACCACCTAATCAAACGATGAAAATCAGTGGTCCACAGGCTGGTACTGCTCTGCGAGAGAGCACCGCTCCGTGGTCACATGAGGAAACTCAGGACTGTTCAGGGAGTTTTTCGAAAAGCTAATTTCTTTCCATTTTAAGCTTATGAGATTTTTATGTATTTTTAAAAATAATGATAAATAAGCTTCTTAAACATCTTACTTGAGGGAATAAAAAGTTGACAACACTCTATTGATCTTAAAATCTTCTGGAGATTTTACTGGTCTGTGAAATCAAAATCTGGAACCGCTGATCTAACTCCCTGGGTGATGGGCAATCTTTTACAGTGGGATGTCCCCACTGGGAGAAGAGAGAACACTAGAGAATGTGACTGACTGACTGACTTGGCATTTATTCCTCCTCACTGACTGTTAAGTTGGTGCCTGGGTTGGCTACTTCAGACTTTTACATTTGAGGTATGTTAGCATGAGTCAGACTCCTGAGGTCAGACATCGGTCAGGATCAAATCTCTGAGCCTTCGGAGTGGGAGGTGGGCCCTGGGGAATTCTTCAAAGTTCCTGTCACCTTGTGAGGTTTCTGGAAGCCTTCCAGCCAGCCTCTCTGGCAACACTCCATTTCTGCATCTCTTGCCTCTCCCACTCCTAGATTATATAGACCACAGATGTATTATTTACACACTTCAGAAAAGCGGTACACATTAGGTTAGTGCTTGAAGAATCTCCCTTCTCTTGGGAAAGCTATGCTTTTTACTGACCCCTGGTTTTCTTTGGTTCCATGTAAACACAGAGTAAGTCGGAAATCTCTAAACCAGCACAGGGAAATACCAGTTATGCAAGTCTTTACTGAGAGCACATGCAAGGTGGCGAAATTGTGAGCATTATTTGCCAAACTTATTTAACCATGAAATCAACCCTCCACTTCTGTCTTCCAAGTCATCTTGGGGATAACACTCCACAAAATGCACGTGGGAAACCGTGCTTGTTCTAAACCAGGGGTCCCAAACTCAGGACAATTTTGATCCCCAAGGGACACTTGGCAGCATTTGCAGACATTTTTGGTGGTCAGACTCAGGGGTACTATCAGTATTTAGTAGGTAGAAACCAGAGAGACTGCTAAACATCCTGTAATATATAGAACAAGCCCCCATGGCAAAGAATTATCTGGCCTCAAATGTCCATGTGGAGGTTGAGAAACCTTGGTCTAATCTAGTGTTTCCAAAACATCCTGGGATCTTCGTTAAATGGTTCAATTTTTAAGACTCCTTCCACTGAGAGATTCTAGCTCACTGGGTCATCAGTGAGAACACCAGAGAATTGTTATTAGGGAAATTTGGCCAAGTGTTCTTAATTCATCTCAGGTCAGCTGGGAGAAGAGTATTATCATTTAAGGCAGTCATTCTCAAACTCAAGGTTGTATCAGAATCACATAGAGAGCTTGTTAAAACAGACTGCTAGGTACCACCTCCAGAGTTTCTGATTCATCAGGTCTACAATGGGTCCCAGGATTTGGCATTTCTAACAAGTTCCCAAGGGATGTTCATGCAGCTGGTCCGGGGGCCTCGCTTTGGGAACCACTGGTTTAAGGGATTTCTTCTCCT
This sequence comes from Cervus canadensis, assembly GCF_019320065.1. Taxonomy (NCBI): domain Eukaryota; kingdom Metazoa; phylum Chordata; class Mammalia; order Artiodactyla; family Cervidae; genus Cervus; species Cervus canadensis. Next base: position 61,909,158 of record NC_057403.1, read on the forward strand.
GCAGGTGGGGATGCCTCCATCATTCCAATGCTTGAGTTTGAAGATCAGCCTTGCTGTCCTGTCAGTAGAGATTGGGCCAGTAACCCATCAGTAGAAACTAATGATAACCTAGAAGCTCCTGAAGATAAAAGGAAATGTGAAGACCCAGAGAGTCCTGTGACTAAAAAAATGAGGCTGGAGCCCAGGACTCCTGATGGTACAGCTCACCGTCAGAGTTTTGGCAGTCAGGAAAGGGGCCCAAATCCACCAAATGTCAACAGCTCTCATCTCATGGCAGAGGAACTGGCCAGTGTCACTGGAATGACCCCTAGTGGTGCCAGAGTGGTGGACGTTTATAGAACTGGAGCCAAGTGTGTGCCTGGAGGAGCTGGAGACTCGAGGAAGCCTGGCGCTGCGTATCACCGAGTGGGGCTGCTCCGAGTGAAGCCAGGCCGAGGGGACAGGACTTGCTCCATGTCCTGCAGCGACAAGCTGGCACGGTGGAACGTCCTCGGATGCCAGGGGGCACTACTGATGCACTTCCTAGAAGAACCCATCTACCTTTCAGCTGTGGTCATTGGAAAGTGCCCGTGCAGCCAGGAGGCCATGCAGAGAGCGCTGATCGGGAGGTGAGAGGCGGGGAGGGAGCCATCCTGCCAGAAACAGTCCAGGAGTGTGTCCACGGGGCCCTGAACACAGATACAGACGTAGAAGAAGTTAGGCATTTGTCCTAAGGAAGTGATTAAGAAGGTGCTCAAACATTAGTTTTGTGTACACTAATTAAGAAAAAAAAGGAAACCACATAAATGGCCAGCTATAGAAGATTGTGATTGTTTTTTACAACTAATACTGATGAGAATTAAACATGGAAAAATACTCATAATGTTTAAACAGCAATTTAGAAGGTAAGATGAGTTCCTTTCAGTCTTAAAGTATATTATGTCCATATAAAAAAACATTATAGAAAGATATATACCAAGGTATTAATATGATTACCTTTGAGTTATGGTATTATGGGTGATTTTTTTTCTTCTTTGTGATCACTTTCTTTTTTTTTTGCAGTGTGCATAGTTTGCTATTGTTATGTTAAGAACACTCAAACATTAGTGTTAATTTTTTAAAAGAAAAAAGATGAAGGATGACCACCCAAATGTGATCTCCCTAAGGAAGGGTGGCCACGCCTGATTACTGCCATAGGAACCGAGGGCAGAATACAGCCAGGGCCGGGGAAGCCTGGGCGCTCTTGTCAAATGCACTCTACTAAAGCCAGCTCTTGGGAGCAGTGCCAGGATATGTCCCACTGATTCCACTCCCAGGTACATACCCAAGAGGAATGAGGACATACATCTACATAAAGGCTGTGCATGGGTGTTGAGAGCAACGTTAGTCATAATACCCTAAAACTGAAACAACACAAATGTCCATCAGCTGCTAAACAGATAAATAAAAGATGGTAGCTCCCTATAGTGGAATGTTAGTCAGCCACAAAAAGGGATGGAGTCTGATACATGTCACAACAGGGATGAACCTTGAAAACCTTACGCCAAGTGGAAGAAGCCACACGTTGTATGATCTCATGGACTGAAATGTCCAAAGTAGGCACATCCAGAGAAGGTAGATTGATGGGAGCCGGGGGCTGGAGAAGGAGACGGGGAGCTGCTGCTGTTATGGAGTGACTGGGATTTCTCTTGGGGTGACGGGTGTGTTAGATTTTGGTGCTTGCTGCACAATTCTGTGACTGAAAGAACTGAATTGTAACTTAAAGTGGGTGAATTTTATGGTGTATAAACTTATACCAGTAAAGATGCTCAGGGGGAAAAAAGGCAGTCCTAGGCACGGTGCCCAAGGCATTTTCTCTGTTTTCCATGTTTCTTGATTCTGAGACTTTAAGTTGCTGTCTGCTCAGTTCTAGATCCACTTCATGTTGGCATCTACTTTGTGTGAAATAGTCAAGACAAGAAAAAACTGAAGTTTTGTATTACAGAATAATTATGGTTTCTGGTATATTTGAATGACTCCTTAGGAAGCTGATGCCAACAGGTTAATATTTCTGCTTAAGGCCTTCAAATCTTTCAAACCCAACACGAGGAACAGAGTTTGGTGCTACTGAAGTCCCTGAGGAATGGTGATAAGTTCATGGCTTCACTTGAGAGTGACGGGAGTGAATTTCCCTCATTCGTAAGGTTCAGAGGATCTCGGTTCTGTTCTGTCCCTACCGCCTGTACCATCCCCATAAATAAATAAACACATGCACACACCTTCTAAAGCCTTTGCCTCCTGAGACGTGGGTGGTGATGTGGTGCGCAGCCCTAGACATTCTCTTTGTCGAGGAGTGAGCTAAATTTCATGCATTTTCCCTCACATTTAGGTGTCAGAACGTCTCAGCTCTACCAGAAGGCTTTGGAGTTCAAGAAGTGAAAATACAGCAGTCAGATTTACTGTTTGAACAGAGCCGCTGTGCCGTGCAGACAAGAAAGGCTGACAGCCCAGGACGACTTGTTCCTTGTGGGGCAGGTGAGGGGTCCAGGTTCCACTTGCTCTGGAGTCACTTGTCCCCAGACTGTAGAGTGGCCTGGGGTAGCAGTTTCCCACACAAGTTGTCAATTACGTGGGCTCAGGAGACACCCACACTGGGTCAGGATCATGCTGTGTGACCCTGGGCAACTTGTTCTCTCTTAGCCTGTTTGTTCATCTTCAGATAAGAATTTGTCATTTATTTATCAGCATTGTTATGAGGAATAAATGAGAAATTCTGTTTCATGCATTTGCTGAGTGTCCAGCATATAATAAATGTTCCAACGATTGTTAGCCCTGATGGTGATGACGATGAAGAATCATGAGCTACTTTATACTCTTGTACTCCGGAGGGCAGGCGTCAGAGGGACAGCCACTGTCTCTGACATCATATCCAACTCTCACAGGTCTGCAGTGGTAGGGAAATATTCTTACTAAAATACCTCTGACATTTACGGAAAACTAAATAGCTTTAACCCCAGAATGTTACCTTTTCACAGCCATCAGCTGGAGTGCAGTGCCTGAGCAGCCCCTGGATGTCACCGCCAATGGCTTTCCCCAGGGGACAACAAAGAAAGGAGTCGGACGCCCTCAGGCCAGGTACAGAGCGCTGGGGCAGGAGGCGGCGGTGTTCACACCTCACCCCCTCCGGTGCCAGAACGTTTCCATCCCCGCAGAAAGAGCCCCCGTGCCCACGAGCAGTCCCTGCCCTCCAGTTCTCTCGCCCTTGGCGCCCAAAGGTCTGCTTTCTGTTTTTGTGGATTTACCTGTTCAAGACTTTTCTCTACATGGAATCATACAATATGTGGCTTCTTTCACTTAAGCATGAGGTTTTGAGGCTTCATCCATGTTGTATCGTGTGTCACGCCTTCATTCCATCATATGGATATACCAGTTTGGAGGGGGGCGCTGGTGTTTTTAATTCTTATTTTTTGGCTGCACAACTTGTAAGATCTCAGTTCCCTGACCAGGGATCAAACCCTTGCCCCTGCAATGGAGATGCAGAGTCCCAACCACCAGACCGCCAGGGAATTCCCTGGGTATACCAGGTTTTTAATCTGGTCCATTGATGGTTATTTTACTTTGGGGGTATTCTGAATAATAATTCTTCTCTGAACATTCAGAATGCAAGCTCTTGGGTAGACATTTGTTTTCAACTCTCTTGCGTATACTTGGAGTGGGATTGCTGGGTCATGGGATAACTTTATATTTAACTTTTGAGGAACTACCAGACTGTTTTACATAATAGCTGCAACATTTTAGACTTCCATCAGCAGCATATGAGAATTTCATTATCCCACATCCTTTCCAACTCTTGTTTTTATCTGTCTTTCATTGTAACCTTTGAATGTGAAGTTCTATTTCATTGTGGATTTGATTTGCATTTCTCTAATCACTAATGATGTTGAGCATCTTTTGCTGTATAGCCAATTGTATATCTTCTTTAAAGAAATATCTATTCAGATCTTTTGCCCACTTTTAAAATCAGTTTGTCTTTTTGTTGTTGATTTGCAAGATTTCTTTGTATATTCTGGGTATGAACCCTTTATCAGATATGTATTTCAAATGTTTTCTCTAATTCTGTGGATTGTCTTTCATTTTTTTAAAGTGTTCTTTAAAGCAGGAAAGTTTTCTGTTTTGAAGAAGTTCGTCTTATCTGTTTTTATATTTCATGGTGTGTTCTTTTAGTGTCATGTAAAAATCTGTAGTCGAATCCAAGGGCACAAATATTTACCTAGTATTTTCTTCTTGTAGTTTTAACTTCTTTGTTTAGGACTTTGATCTATTTGATTTAGTTTTTATAAGGTATGAGGTAGGGATCCAACTTTATTCTTTTGCATGTGGATATCTTTATCCCAGCATCATTTCTTGGAAAGGCTATTCTTTCCCCTTGTTGTTCAGTTGCTCAGCCGTGTCTGACCCTTTGTGACCCCATGGACTGCAGTACACCTAGCTTCCCTGTCCTTCACCATCTCCCGGAGCTTGCTCAGAGTCGTGTCCATCGAGTCGGTGATGCCATCCAACCATCTCATCCCTTGTGTCCCCCTTCTCCTCCTGCCTTCTATCTTTCCCAGCATCAGGGACTGCAGTACACCTAGCTTCCCTGTCCTTCACCATCTCCCGGAGCTTGCTCAGAGTCGTGTCCATCGAGTCGGTGATGCCATCCAACCATCTCATCCCTTGTGTCCCCCTTCTCCTCCTGCCTTCTATCTTTCCCAGCATCAGGGACTGCAGTACACCTAGCTTCCCTGTCCTTCACCATCTCCCGGAGCTTGCTCAGAGTCGTGTCCATCGAGTCGGTGATGCCATCCAACCATCTCATCCCTTGTGTCCCCCTTCTCCTCCTGCCTTCTATCTTTCCCAGCATCAGGGACTGCAGTACACCTAGCTTCCCTGTCCTTCACCATCTCCCGGAGCTTG